>NC_079195.1:205582688-205882688 GCF_029499605.1 Hyla sarda
TATGACCACAAAACCCAATCTAACAAGGAGTGACATGGCGGCACAACGACAGAGCCTAGAGGTGGCAGCAGCACTATGAGACCATAGGGCCTCACAATAGAAAAGATGAAAAGTTTAAATTGAAGATTTTAGCTACACGAAAAATTTTCAAGTTTAATCTAAAGTGCAACAGCATAAGGAGAACATATGTTGGCACAATGACACAGCCTGGAGGTGGCAGCAGAATGAGGAGACCATAGGGCCTCACAATTCCAAAGATTAAAAGATACATTTTCAAATTTTTATTGAAGATTTTTGGTAGCTAATGCTACCATAAAATGTTTTATGTAATGGCCCACCAGCATGATGAGACCATATAGTGGCTGAATGACACAGCGTGGAGGTGGCGGCAGCATGAGGAGACCATATAGTGCCTGAATGACACAGCGTGGAGTTGGCAGCAGCATTTTGTGGCTGAATGACACCGCCTGGAGTTAGAAGCAGCATGAGGAGACCACACAGTGGCTGAATGACACAGCCTGGAGTTGGCGGCAGCATATAGTGGCTGAATGACACAGTCTGGAGTTGGCGGCAGCATATAGTGGCTGAATGACACAGCCTGGAGTTTGCGGCAGCATGAGGCGACCATATAGTGGCTGAATGACACAGCGTGGAGGTGGCGGCAGCATATAGTGGCTGAATGAAAAATCCTGGAGCTGGTGGCAGCATGAGGAGACCACATAGTGGCTGAATGACACAGCCTGGAGTTGGAGGCAGCATATAGTGGCTGAATGACACAGCCTGGAGGTGGCGGCAGCATATAGTGGCTGAATGACACAGCCTGGAGTTTGCGGCAGCATGAGGAGACCATATAGTCGCTGAATGACACTGCCTGTAGGTGGCAGAAGCATGTGTGACAAAGGTGAGTGAAAAAAGGAGAATTTGGCATCAGATGTGTGGCATCCAGGCGGGTGGTAAAGATCAGAATAGTAGCTCAGGCAGGTAAAAGTGTTAGTGTGCACAAGCAAGTATTGAGGATATGCATTACGTAAAACATAACTTTTAATAATATGCTTAGGATAAAATATATGGCCCCAAGATTTTCTTTTAAATCAAACCAAAGGAAAGGTGTGCAAAAAACACCATGTGCCACCTACACCCCCAAGTATTGATGTGATGGAAAGACCTCTAAAAGGTGGAAGGGAACAACGTATGGTCCATTGTAACCAGTGAGGGTAAATACTTCCCCTGTAAAGCCCTACTCTCACATTATTAATTCCCTTCTTGGCAAGTGTTACTCGCCCTAAAATGGGCAGCCCCACACAGGAACCTCTCCCTATTTCCTCTTCCAGGACGCTGCTGGGGACCCCCACGATTTCCGCTGCGGCATTCCAGACATCCAGTGCACACAGCAAACTTGATCTGTGCTGGTTGACTGGTGATGTCATGGCCACGCCCCCTCCATGCAAGTCTATGGGAGGGGACATGACTGTGACGTCACGAGCCTCCGGCACTGCACCTGACGCTCTAAACAAACGCTGGGTGCAGCAGGGGGGTAGGGGATAAGATGTCTAGGGGTGGAGTACCCCTTTAAAGAAGCCTTAAAGACAAAATTTTATTAGAGCATTAATAGGTTATATGATCATAGCATCAGACTTGGGTGCCGCTCTCCCAGTGTGCCTCTCTTTTACAAAACCACAATTCTCAGTATGCTGGGAAACACTGGTCTTTTTTAATAGTGAATTTTTAGTCAGATGTATGTCATGACTAAGGGTCCCTTAGACCTAAAACACTTCAGCATCTGTCCCTTTACTATTTTAAATAGGTATAATAGAAGCATCCTGCTTATTACTTGCTGCTATTGCCCATTGGATTTGTTGCCGGTGGTACTGTGTCTAGTCTGTGCACAGGAGTGAAGGGTGGAGATCAGTGCTGCAGTTTTGCCTACTTACCAATGGACTGGACTTAGTCTGGGGAGACCTGGCCCCTTGTACGTAAGTGGACACAGAGATTGTGAGGACATGGGCTGGCTAGCCATGGGATTTTGCCATGCTGGGAAATGCCCCCTAAGCACTTGTACCTCATTTACATATTAACAAAAAGGCTTATATCTCAGCACTGGAAAGGACTACAGCAATAAAAATGTTATGCCCAGAATCCTTATGTGAAACTGTATCTAGCCAGGTATTTACACCCCTGTTTTCTTCTTTAAATGGAGTCTGGTTTGTAGATTACATGAGCTGGGAAGAGATGCAGTTTATTGATGAATAATGCACACCATTAAATCCACCAATAAAGATGGTTGGCTGTCCCAGGAGAAAGAACTTAATGGGAACGGTTACAATGCATTAAGGTTAACTGTACTGAACACTCTGGAGACAAGTTCTGGATGGTTGTGAGCTGTGTAAAAAGAGACACTTTAGTTTGTGTTAAAAGACAGTATATATAGCTATATCAATCTAACATATGTAAGAACTGTGCAATGGACTAATATGCTAAATATTATTAAAATATTTAGACTTATATCTGGTAAGAAGGATTTTCATCTGTCAACAATACACTCCAAATGATAGGGGATAAGATGTCTGAACGCGGGGTTCCCGCTGCTAGGGACCCCTGTGATCTTGGCTGCGGCACCCCAGTTATCCAGTGCATAGAGTTATCTGGTGCTCCGTGCCGGATGACTGGCGATTCAGGGCTGGAGGCTCATGACATTGCGGCCATGCCCCCTCAATGCAAGTCTATGGGAGGGGGCGTGACGGCCATCACGCCCCCTCCCATAGACTTGCTTTGAGGCGGCATAACTGTGAAGTCACAAGGGGGCATTGTCGTGACATCACAAGCCTCCTGCGCTGCACCCGATGCTCTAAGCGAACGCTGGGGGCAGCAGGGAGATTGCGAGGGGCCCCAGTCGCCAGTTATCCGGTACAGCAGTCATGCCACCTCCCATAGACATGAATGGAAGAAGCGCGGAGTTACGTCACGAGGAAGACGTAACGCTGGGTTTTGGCAGCTGTGATAGTGATGTCACACCACGCCTCCTTGTGATGTCTTGCTACGTCTATGCTATTCATGGACATTAATGGAGGCGGCGTGACATCAAAAAGGGGTGGTTTGTCCCAATCACAGCTGTTGAAACACAGAGTTCTGAACATAGTGTTCAGAACGCCGGGTGCGTTCAGGGTAATCATGGGAGGTCCCAGTGGCCGGATCCCCATGATCAGACCTCTCATCCCCTATCCTTTGTATCCGGGATAAGATGTCTAGGAACGGAGTACCTTCTTAAACCTCTGTATTGCAGCCCCAACACCTGGACCTCCCGCAGTTCTACTATTTAGATTATATTTAGATCTCAGTGAGGTTCATTATAACTTCCAGGTGTTGCTTAGAATTGGGTTGGGAGTCGGAGGTAGACCTTTAGAGTAGAGGATCAAGGTATTGATGGAGATGTATCTTTTCTTCTTTTATTATCCTCATTTAACTTTATTTAGAACTTTTATTTAAAGCTGTGTAGGCTTTTTGATTACTCATTTTTGACCCTATACTGTTAAAGAGGTTTGCAGATTGTTTGTGAATGCAAATAGTAATGGAAGCCAGGAAAAGGAATCTTAAGTGTTGACAGTGAGTGTAGTCTCCAGAGGTCTTTTCTTGATCTCCAGTAAATTATTTTGGCTGACATTTTGCCATATTCAGTAAACAGATGTGGTTATAATAGTTGTGGGATGCTAAATTATGTAAAAAAATAAAATGCATTACATACTCTGGAAAGCCAAATCTGGCCCGATTTTGTGCTCACATTTTAATGACCTTTTGCAGCAATATTTTGAACTGTTTAAATAAATGATTATTATTTAAAGGTGGGCAGAAAATTCATTGAAAATATAGCTTAACCCCTTACATACTCAGCTTCTTTTTTTTTTTTTTTTAAACAGCATTTCTGTACAACCTAAACGTTAAAGAAATTGCCAAAACTCATAAAACATGTAATTGCCATAAAGTGTTCCTGTCATTTCATAGAAAAAGATATAATATTTCTGTACATGTCTTTTTTTTTATATGCGTAGCTTCTGTATTTGCCTCACAATCCCCTCTGTTCTACTGCTCACTCATTCTGACACCCACTGCTCATGAAGGGGCATGGCCGAGGCAATCACTGAGCCCGCCCTCACTCACCATGCATTCACTTTCTCCCTGAGTCTGCTGTGCTGGGTCGTTTCATCCACTCACTGCTCAACCCCTCCTCTTTGTTTTCATGCTGCAGTCAGGAGTGAGCACAGAGGAGTGCTAGTCCTTCCCTGACTTTCTGAACTTTGACAAAGATGATGCTGCAGCCGGACAGGATTATGTTCTGGATGGTATGGGGACCCCAGTGTTTTTTTTTTTTTAATATGATTTCTATTAACAGGAGATTTTTTTATTTAGTATATTAGAAAGGCGAATGTTTTACAACATATAAAAAGTTTTTGAATCTGACAGTGCCCCTTTAACCTCTTGGGGACGCAGGGCGTATGCCCTGCATCCCCGATCCTAAGGACTCAGGGCGTGCCTGTATGCCCTGAGCCCGGTCCCGGTGTTTAAAACGGGGTCACGCCGTGACTCTGCATCACACCGGGTTGGTCCCGGCTGCTAGTCATAGCCGGGACCCTGGGCTAACAGCGCGTGGCACCGATCGTTGTGCTGCATGCTATTAACCCTTCAGACGCGGCAGTCAAAGTTGAAAGTAAACGCTTCCCGGCAGCTCAGTCGGGCTGATCGGGACATCGCGATAAAATTGCGATGTTCCGATCAGCTGGAACGCAGGCGGAGGTCTCCTTACCTGTCTCCGTGGTGTCTGATCGGGGTTTGATTGCTCCAAGCCTGAGCTACAGGCTTGAGCAATCGAGCCCCTATCTCACTGATCCGTGCAAAGCTATGGCTTTGCAGGGATCAGCATAAGAGATCAGTGTGTGCAGTGTTATAGGTCCCTATGGGAGCTATAGCACTGCAAAAAAAAAAAGTGAAAAAAAAAATTAACAAAGGTAATTTAACCCCTTCCCTAATAAAAGTTTGAATCACCTCCCTTTTCCCATAAAAATAAAAAAATAAAAAAATAAATAAAAATAAACATATGTGGTATGGCCACGTGCAAAAATGTCCGAATTATAAAAATATATCGTTAATTAAATTGCACGGTCAATGGCGTGCGCAAAAAAATTCCAAAGTCCAAAATAGCGTTTTTTTGGTCACTTTTTATATCATGAAAAAATGAATAAAAAGCGATCAAAAAGTCCGATAAATACAAAAATGTTACCGATAAAAACTTCAGAACACGGCGCAAAAAATTAGCCCTCAAACCGACCCGTGTGCAGAAAAATAAAATAGTTATAGGGGTTAGAAGATGAGAATTTTTAACATAGAAATTTTCCTGCATGTAGTTATGATTTTTTTCCGAAGTACAACAATATCCAACCTATATAAGTAGGGGATCATTTTAACCATATGGACCTACAGAATAATGATAAGGTGTTATGTTTACCAAAAAATGCACTGCGTAGAAACTGAAGCCCCCAAAATTTACAAAATGAAATTTTTTCTTCAATTTTGTCGCACAATAATTTTTTTTTCCGTTTCGCCGTGGATTTTTGGGTAAAATTACTAATGTCACTGCAATGTAGAATTGGTGGCGCAAAAAATAAGCCATCATATGGAATTTTATGTGCAAAATTGAAGGCGTTATGATTTTTAGAAGGGGATGAGGAAAAAATGAAAATGCGAAAACAGAAAAACGCTGAGTCCTTAAGGTGAAAATAGGCTGAGTCCCTAAGGGGTTAAAGGGTTCATCCCAAGGGTACTGTTTATGATTGACTGGATAAGTGATAAGTACAGTGGTCCCTCAACATACGATTGTAGTTCGTTCCAAATGAACCATCGTTAGTTGAAACCATCATATGTTGAGGGATCTGTGCAATAAGTATAGGAAGTTATACTCACCTGTCCTCGCTGCTCCGGACCATCATCGCTGCCCTGGATGTCGCTCTCCATTGCTGTCGCCGCGTCCCTGGGGTGTCCCCACCGCTCCAGACTGTCACTGCTGCCCCGGGATTGTCGCTCTTCATCCCCGTCACCATGTCGCTGCGCACGCTGCTCCTATTGAATGACGGGACGACGTGCGCGGCGACGTGATGACGACGAAGGAGATTGACGGCCATGCAGGGGATCCTGAAGAGGACGGTCCGGAGTGCCGGGGACAGGTGAGTGACACTCCCCGGAGCACATGGGGCACCTTAACCCCTTAAGGGCTTAGCCCTTTTTCACCTTAAGCACTTCGCCGTTTTTTGCAATTCTGACCACTGTCACTTTAAACATTAATAACTCTGGAATGCTTTTACTTATCATTCTGATTACGAGATAGTTTTTTCGTGACATATTCTACTATAACATAGTGGTAAAATTTTATGGTAACTTGCATCCTTTCTTGGTGAAAAATCCCAAAATTTGATGAAAATGAAAATTTAGCATTTTTTGAACTTTGAAGCTCTCTGCTTGTAAGGAAAATGGATATTCAAAATAATTAGTTTTTTGGTTCACATATACAATATGTCTACTTTATGTTTGCATAATAAAATTTATGAGTTTTTACTTTTGGAAGACATCAGAGGGCTTCAAAGTTCAGCAGCAATTTTCCAATTTTTCACAAAATTTTCAAAC
The DNA here is from genome assembly GCF_029499605.1 of Hyla sarda. NCBI lineage: Eukaryota > Metazoa > Chordata > Amphibia > Anura > Hylidae > Hyla > Hyla sarda. The sequence continues at coordinate 205,589,355 of NC_079195.1, forward strand.
TCGATATTTTTCAGGGACCAGTTCAGGTTTGAAGTGGATTTGAAGGGCCTTCATATTAGAAATACCCCATAAAAGACCCCATTATAAAAACTACACCCCCCAAAGTATTCAAAATGACATTCAGTCAGTGTTTTAACCCTTTAGGTGTTTCACAGGAATAGCAGCAAAGTGAAGGAGAAAATTCAAAATCTTCATTTTTTTCACTCGCATGTTCTTGTAGACCCAGTTTTTGAATTTTTGCAAGTGGTAAAAGGAGAAAATTTTTACTTGTATTTGTAGCCCAATTTCTCTCGAGTAAGCACATACCTCATATGTCTATGTAAAGTGTTCGGTGGGCGCAGTAGAGGGCTCAGAAGGGAAGGAGCGACAAGGGGATTTTGGAGAGAATATTTTTCTGAAATGTTTTTTGGGGGGCATGTCAACTTTAGGAAGCTAAAAAAAAAAAAAAAAACACATGGCATACCATTTTAGAAACTAGACCCCTCGGGGAATGTAACATGGGATAAAGTGGACCTTATTACCCCACAGGTGTTTCATGACTTTTGCAAATGTAAAAACAATTTTTTACCTAAAATGCTTGTTTTCCCAAAAATTTTACATTTTTAAAAAGGGTAATAGCAGAAAATACCCCCAAAATTTGAAGCCCAATTTCTCCTGATTCAGAAAACACCACATATGGGGGTGAAAAGTGCTATGCTCGTGCACTACAGGTCTCAGAAGAGGTGTAGTCACATTTGTCGTTTTGGAAGCAAATTTTGCTCTGGGGGCATGCCGCATTTAGGAAGCCCCTATGGTGCCAGGACAGCAAAAAAAAAAAAAAAACATGGCATACTATTTTGGAAACTAGACCCCTTGGGGAACGTAACAAGGGGTTAAGTGAACCTTTATACCCCACAGGTGTTTCACGACTTTTGCATATGTAAAAAAAAAAATTATTTTTTTTACCTAAATTGCTTGTTTTCCCAAATATTTAACATTTTTAAAAAGGGTAAAAGCAGAAAATACCCCCCAAAATTTGTATCACAATTTCTCCTGAGTACGGCGATACCCCATATGTGACCCTAAACTGTTGCCTTGAAATACGACAGGGCTCCAAAGTGAGAGCGCCATGCGCATTTGAGGCCTAAATTAGGGACTTGCATAGGGGTGGACATAGGGGAATTGTTTGCCAGTGATTCCCAAACAGGGTGCCTCCAGCTGTTGTAAAACTCCCAGCATTCCTGGACAGTCAGTGGCTGTCTAGTAATACTGGGAGTAGTTGTTTTGCAACAGCTGGAGGCTCCGTTTTGGAAACAGTGGCGTACCAGACGTTTTTCATTTTTATTGGGGAGGGGGGCTGTGTAGGGGTATGTGTATATGTAGTGTTTTTTACTTTTTATTTTATTGTGTGTTAGTGTAGTGTAGTGTTTTTAGGGTACAGTCGCACGGGCGGGGGTTCACAGTAGTTTCTCGCTGGCAGTTTGAGCTGCGGCAGAAAATTTGCCGCAGCTCAAACTTGCAGCCGGATACTTACTGTAAACCTCCGCCAATGTGAGTACCCTGTACGTTCACATTGGGGGGGGGGGGGGGACATCCAGCTGTTGCAAAACTACAACTCCCAGCATGCGCTGACAGACTGTACATGCTGAGAGTTTTAGTTTTGCAACAGCTGTAGGCACACTGGTTATGTATCACTGAGTTTGTGACCTAACTCAGTGTTTCACAACCAGTTTGCCTCCAGCTGTTGCAAAACTACAACTCCCAGCATGTACGGTGCATGCTGGGAGTTGTAGTTTGCAACAGCTGGAGGCACACCGGTCGTGAAACACTGAGTTAGGTAAAAAAAAACTCTTGAGTTTCACAACCAGTGTGCCTTCAGCTGTTGCAAAACTACAACTCTCAGCAGTCACCGACAGCCAACGGGCATGCTGGGAGTTGTAGTTATGCAACCAGCAGATGCACCACTACAACTCCCAACATGCACTTTAGCTATTTGTGCAATCTGGGAGTTGTAGTTATACAACAGCTGAAGGTACACTTTTCCATAGAAAAAATGTGCCTCCAGCTGTTGCAAAACTATAAGTCCCAGCATGCCCATAAGGGAATGCTGGGAGTTGTGGTGGTCTGCCTCCTGCTGTTGCATAACTACAGCTCCCAGCATGCCCTTTTTGCATGCTGGGAGCTGTTGCTAAGCAACAGAAGGAGGCTATCACTCAGCTCCAACTGCTGATCCACGCCGCCGCTGCAGGACAGTCCCTCGCCGCCGCCGCTCCTGGGACCCCGATCCCAACAGGGACGCCGGGGATCGGGGTCCCCAGCTGCCGGGGTCCACGTCCCACACCCGCTCACGTCCTCCGGAAGAGGGGCAGAGCGGGTTGCGGGAGTGACACCCGCAGCAGGTGCCCTGATTGGTCAGCCGGTAAACCGGCCGACGAATCATGGCGATCGTGAGGTGGCACCAGTGCCACCTCACCCCTGCTGGCTATGGCTGGGTCACTGGAGACCCGATTGACCCGGAATTGCCGCAGATCGCTGGACTGAATTGTCCAGCGATCTCCGGCCATTGCCGGCATGGGGGGAGACAATGACCACCCTGGGCGACATGCTGCGATGCCTGCTGAACGATTTCAGCAGGCATCCGGCTCCGGTCCCCAACCGGCTAGTGTTGGGGACCGGAATTCCCACGGGGGTATAGATACGCCCTGCGTCCTTAAGGACTCGGAATGCAGAGTGTATCCATACGACCTGTGTCCTGAAGAGGTTAAACAGCTATCCGGTGTCAGCTGAAGCAGTCTGCGCTGCCGGATAGCCGTTTATGTAATGGCCCCAACATACAAAAGCATCGTATGTTGATGCTGCTCTGAGAGGCCATTGTATGTTGAAATTATCGTATGTCGGGGCCATCGTAGGTCGGGGGGTCACTGCACTGTATCTGACCACTGGCAAGGGGGATCCCACGTGAATGGAGTGGCAGTCATGCATAATCATGGCAGCATCATTCACTCGCTATAACACCGCAGTGTCTTAGCTTGTAAATGGAGCAGCAGCATACATGATTAACTGCCTCTCTCTTCACATGGGAGGACAAGGATCCCCTTCTTATGATGGCGAGGGTCCCAGAGGTTTGAATGAGCTTAGGTAATCGAGCACATACTTTGAGTTTAAAGGGGTACTTAGCCCCCATACATTTTATTTCTTATCCAAACTATAGGGGATAAGATGTCTGATCGTGGGGGTCTGTCTGCTGGGGCCTCCACGATCTCTGGGTCGACGACCCGGGTTTCTGAACCTTTATGCTCAGAACACTGGGTTCAGGCAGTTGTGGTCGTGACATCACACAACGCCCACTCCATTTATGTCTATGGGTGGGGGCGTGACAGCTATGGTTACTCGTCACGCCCTCTCCCAGAGACATAACTCAAACCCGGCATTCTGAATATTTATGCCGACCCGAAGATCATAAAGGTCCCAGTGGCCGCCCCCCCCCCCCCCCCACCTGATCAGACATCTTATCCCCTAGCCTTTGGGGATAGCAGAGCAATCTGAAGACACTAGGATCCGGAGACAAGTGCAAGCAACTTCAAATGCAAGCACTAGGGACAGAATTAGGCAGGAACACAGCACTAGAAAGGACTCAAGGAATGCTGGAAAGAAGTAGCACATAGCATACACTATAATCCACACCATACTGCAAAAGCTAGGTATGTTTAAAAAGAAGCTAAACAATCCGAAACTCCACTCTGAACTATCCCTGAGCTGAGAAGTCAGATGTGACACAGTTTCATAGCAACTGCCCAAAAATAAACTCATAGAGGACAGAATAGCAGGGGGAATCCCGCTATATGGAACACAGTAGTGACCACTAGATAAAATGCACTTTTGGGTAGATCCACGACAGTTTCTTCATGGTACTTATTATAAAGACAGTTATAAACTGGTACCTCTGGTTATAAGATTTAGGGGAGATGGAAATATACTATAGCAGTAAGGCAATCATTTCAATGGGGGTGTGATGCTGATACTATGCTTGAGGGCACCTTACTGCCACTGTTATAAGGGGCATCTGTGTAGTGTTATGAAGTTAGATACATAGATTGGGCTCAGTCCTACATTCTCTATGGTGTGTTTTTCTTCTTTTCTATCATTTTAAGACATTTCACTGCACTGCTTTACAGCTTTCCTCCAAAATAGTAAAACATTTCATTAATAGGTTTTAGTTCCCCGGATGAAGCCAGAAAAGCAGAAATTGAGTTCTATGGCTGCATAGATCAGTCGGCTGCTTCAGCAGTCAGTGAATTCCTCCCAGCTACAATCATTTGCTAAATGTTTCTGTGAAATAAAGAGTTGACTATTACACAGTCGTGTATTACGGAGAGACCAAAATAGTTGTTAATGGAATGGGAGGTAAGACATGGTCCTTAGCAGGTCAGGAGTTCATAGTCATACAATACCAAGCTGCAAGGGGAGAATGCAGGCCTGAGAAAATTAGATAGATAGATAGATAGATATGAGATAGATAGATATGAGATAGATATGAGATAGATAGATATGAGATAGATAGATATGAGATAGATAGAGAAATAGATTGATAGATATATATGAGATAGATAATATGAGATAGATATGAGATAGATAGATAGATAGATATGAGATAGATATGAGATAGATATGAGATAGATAGATAGATAGATATGAGATAGATAGAGAAATAGATTGATAGATATATATGAGATAGATAATATGAGATAGATAGATATGAGATAGATAGATAGATAGATAGATATGAGATAGATATGAGATAGATATGAGATAGATAGATAGATATGAGATAGATAGATATGAGATAGATAGAGAAATAGATTGATAGATATATATGAGATAGATAGATAATATGAGATAGATAGATAGATAGATAGATATGAGATAGATATGAGATAGATAGATATGAGATAGATAGATAGATAGATATGAGATAGATATGAGATAGATAGATATGAGATAGATAGATAGATAGATAGATAGATAGATATGAGATAGATAGATAGATAGATATGAGATAGATATGAGATAGATAGATAAATAGATTGATAGATATATATGAGATAGATAGATAGATAGATATGAGATAGAGAAATAGATTGATATATATATATATATATATATGAGATAGATAGATAGATAGATATGAGATAGATTTGAGATAGATAGATATGAGATAGAGAAATAGATTGATAGATATATATGAGATAGATAAATAGATATGAGATAGAAAGATAAAGAAATAGATTGATAGATAGTGATATAACCTGATAGATAATTGATATATATATATATATATATATATATATATATATATATATATGTAGAGAGAGAGAGAGAGAGAGAGAGAGAGAGAGAGAGATAATTGATAGATAGATATACATAGATAGATAGATAGAAAGATATGGCAAAAATCCAACAGCACTCCAAAAATGTGAAAACTGTGGTAGTTTATTCACCCATGTCCATGCAACAATTCGACATTTCGGCTACCCACTTGTAGACATTCTCAAGCATTTGTGGGGATCCGTGACTTGGTTCATTGACCTGCTTGCACCCTCCATCTTTTCACAATGTTTGGTTGTGCTGCTTCTCCCTTATTCTACTAGATAGAAAGATAGAGAGATCGATTGATACAATTGATAATAGATAGATAGATAGCAGGAGAGGTTTTCTATGGGGATTTGCTCCTACTCTGGACAGTTCCTAAAATGGACAGAGGTGTCAGCAGAGAGCACTGTGGTCAGGCTGAAAGGAAATCAAACAAGAAAAGAGCTTCCTGTGGATCATAACAGCAGCTGATAAGTACTGGACGGTTTATGATTTTTTTAATAGAAGTAATTTACGAATCTGTTTAACTTTCTGGCACCAGTTGATTTAAAAAATGTTTTTCCAGTGGAGTACCCCTTTAAGTTATCAGTCTATTCTTTGTAAATCCATCCTGCCTAGATCCACATAAAAACAATGGGGGGTAGTCGAAAAGGTAAAAAAAAAAAAATATATATATATATATATATATATATATATATATATATATATATAAACCATAAATCTTTTCACAGATTTTCCTCACTGGCTGTGAATGGGTTAAAGGGGTTCTCCACCATAAGGTGATTTTAGTACGTACCTGGCAGACAGTAATGGACATGCTTAGGAAGGATCTGTGCTTGTCTTGGGGCTAAATGACTATGTTGTGAGATTACCATAACACTGTGGCTAGCTTTTTGTGAATAAGTATTTCCTGCTTGACTTTTCTTTTTTTGACTACAAATCCCACAATTCCATTTACCTCCCTCCCACACATCAGCCACCCCATTGAAACATAAATGAGCTGAATCCATTCAAAAGACCTGTAGTTTTCAATCAGGGTGCCTACAGCTGTTGCATTAGTTGCAGCTTGATCCCTCCACCCACTGAAACATAAATGAGCTGCATCCATTCAAAAGACCTGTGGTTTTCAACCAGGGTGCCTACAGCTGTAGCATTAGTTGCAGCTTGATCCCTCCACCCACTGAAACATAAATGAGCTGCATCCATTCAAAAGACCTGTGGTTTTCAACCAGGGTGCCTACAGCTGTTACATTAGTTGCAGATTGATCCCTACACCCATTGAAGCAGACAGGCTCCCTGTCATCAGCTGACTAGTGAGTCAGGTCTCGGCCACATTGCAAGCTGGGAAAAATCTGAGACAACAGTCATTTTGTATGCTGTTAAAAATAAATATTGGGGTGAAAATCACAGAAGAATTGAGAGAAAACCATCACACACAGGTACAGACACTATAGTATGAACTACACTAACTTTACAGCCCCTGTAGCATAGTCAAATAAAAAAAAAATCCCGGAATACCCCTTTAAGGACCCTATACAAATACATAACTAGCCCAAAGATCCATATTCCAGCAGAGTGACTACATATTAATGGCATACAACCTCCTTGACTGCTCTAACCCCAGGGGGCTGGCGGGATAAGACAGGGATCTAACCTATTATAGATTTACATGATGGAGTCATAAGGATGGATTGTTTTTCTGTTTTGCTCTCATCATGTCTGCTGGGAGTAAGATGAGAAGTGCGCTGGCTTTCCCGCTGGGCCGCTGCAATAACCGGGGCTGAGGAACCGGAGCCCTAATTGAAAAGCACAGAGAGCCATAATGAGTTTTTATTAGACTTTGATATTTGAGACATTTTTAAAATGATGATGAAATTCATCAACATGTGGCCATTATTAGGTCGGTGTGACAAATACCTGTGGATATATACGGTATGAATCACCTCCGGTGTCATGCACGGCCACAAGCTATATGATTGAGAATAATTCAAAGGTTAATCATGTCTGCTTGATGTTACTGCTGGAAGATTATCTGGGCAGGAAACTAGAAAGCAAACAGAAGGTAGCCCTCCATAGTCTGGGAACTCCACCAGGATGACCGTAGAGGGTGTACCACTTTATATTTAGGGTATTATGGTCCATGGTGCCATTCTACCTCAATATAAAGTTAGTTGAGAAAAGGAAATAAGGATAATAGATACAGTTGTACTTAAACCAGTGTTTCCCAACCAGAGTGCCTCCAGCTGTGGCAAAACTACAACTCCCAGCATGCCCAGACAGCCTCCGGCTGTCTGGGCATGCTGGGAGTTGTAGTTTTGCCACAGCTGGAGGCACTCTGGTTGGGAAACACTGACTTAAAGGGCTACTCCACTAAAAAAAAAACACATTTTCTTTTGAATGAGCAGATTTGTAAATTACTTCCATAAAAAAAAAAATCTTAATCCTTCCAGTACTTATCAGCTGCTGTACACTACAGAGAACGTTCTTTTCTTTTTGGGAGTTGTAGTTTTGCGACAGCTGGAGGCACTCTGGTTGGGAAACACTGACTTAAAGGGCTACTCCACTAAAAAACATTTGGGGGGAAAATCACATAAGAATTGTGAGAAAACCGTCACACACAGGTACAGACACTATATTATGAAATACATTATTAAATAGAAGTAATTTACAAATCTGTTTAACTTTCTGGCACCAGTTGATTTAAAAAAATAAAAACTGTTTTCCAGCGGAGTACCCCTTTAAACGTTTGCATTCCCTTGGAGAATTGGAAATATACACTTACTGGCCACTTTATTAGGTGCACCTGTACGATTGCTTGTTAGCACAAATAGCTAATCATACAGTCGCACGGCAGCAACTCAGTGCATTTTGGCATGTAGACTTGGTCAAGACAAACCAAGCATCAGAATTGGAAAGAGATGAGATATAAGTGACTTTAAACATGGTATGGGGCTACAATTTGCACAGGCTCATCAAAATTGGACAATGGAAGACTGGAAGAACGTTGTCTGGTCTGATTCCAGCCGGTACATTTAGGTGGCAGGGTCAGAATTTGGCATCAAGAAAATTAAAGTATGAACCATGAAACATGTATGTTGAATCAGAGGTTCAGGTTGGTGTAATGGTGTAGGGGAGATTTTCTTGGGACACTTTGGTACCAATTGAGCCTGCTATAAACACCACAGCCTACCTGGTATTGTTACTGACCATGTCCATCCCTTTATGACCACAGTGGACCCATCTTCTGATGATACTTACAGCAGGATAATGCCCCATGTCACATGACATCATCTCATACTGGACAATGAGGTCACTGGACTCCAATGGCCTCCACAGTCACCAGATCTCATCCAATAGATCACTGTTGGGATGTGGTGGAACCGGAGATTCTCCTCATGGATCCAACAAATCTGCAGCTACTGTGTGATTTCACCATGTCCATATGGAGGAACTGTGTGATGTCATCCTGTCCATATGGAGGAACTGTGTGATGTCATCATGTCTATATGGAGGAACTGTGTGATATCATCACGTCCATATGGAGGAACTGTGTGATGTCATCATGTCTATATGGAGGAACTGTGTGATGTCATCATGTCTATATGGAGGAACTGTGTGATGTCATCATGTCCATATGGAGGAACTGTGTGATGTCATCATGTCTATATGGAGGAACTGTGTGATGTCATGCCTGAACCGCTGATACAACACAGAATGGATCCATACTTTCATTTTCTTGATGCTAAATTCTGACACTGCCATTAATGTTAATCTATTTTAAATCTTCAATAAAAAATGTCTAAAATATCTTTAATCTTTTCAATTATGAGGCTCTATGGTCTCGTCAGGCTGTTGCCACCTCCAGGCTCGGTCATTCTGCCACTATATGGGCTTCTCTTGCTGCCGCCACCTCCAGGTTGTATCATTGTGCCACCATATGGTCTCCTCATGCTGTTGCACCTTAAATTCAACTTTTAAAATCTTAATCTATCTAAAATCTTCAATTTAAATTTTACAAAATATCTTTAATCTTTTCTATTGTGAGGCCCTATGGTCTTGTCGGGCTGCTGCCACCTCTTGGCTCTGTCATTGTGCCACCATGTGACTCCTTGTCATGCATGTTTTGTGGTCATACAGTATTAGTTCAAAGTAAACGCTTCAAGCACCCAGGACATTAAACTTGTGAATCTAATCAAAATCTTAAATTTAAAAAAAATCAATGTAATATTTTCAAGACTGAGGCCCTATGGTCATCGACATCACATATTACCTGTGGAATTACCACAAGAATCCAGTGAAACAGGTTGGAGCGATAACAATGAACCATAACTGATTAAATAAAACATTCACATTTTCACAGGTGGGGGTGGGGGGGGGGGGGGGGCTGAGAAGCAGGGGCTGGAACAGGTGGTAGCTCGCCTGGCGGAGGACCGCCAGCCCGATGTTAAGGTACAAGTACGAGCTTTTTCACAGCAGCCACTTCTAGCTTTATGCGCCCATTTATCCAACGGCACAGAAGCTGAATCTGATCCTGTATAAGTTTACTGGTACTGCAGTCCCTCCCTTTTTGAGCATGGTGGTGCACTGAGAGGCTGGAGGCTGGAACAGGTGGTAGCTGGCCTCACGGCGGACCACCAGCTCGATTTTAAGATACAAGTACAAGCTTTTTCACTACAGAAAATTATACACTGCAGCAATTATACACTATTGGAGCTGGAATTACCATGGCTGCTGGAACCAGACTTTCCCTCCAATGGGTCCTCAATAGAGATGAGCGAAATCAAACCGGACAAATCAAATTTTTTAAAAATTCACTCCTCTCCAGTCGTCGTTATATATTACCTCTGGAATTACCACAAGAATCCAATGAAACAGGTTGGAGCGATAACAATGAACCATAACTGATTAAATTAGCAGTTCCACACAGAGTAAGACAGTCGGGGGGCGGGGTCGCTGAGAGGCAGGGGCTTGAACAGGTGGTCGCTCACCTCACGGTGGACTGTGAGCTTGATGCTCACCAGAATGGGTCATCAAAAAAGGATTTAAAAAATGTTTAATAAATTCAAATCAAATTAAATAAAAATTACATTAAAACATCTCTTTAATCTCTTCAATTGTGACTCCATATGGTCTCCCGACCCTGCTGCCACATCCAGACGCTCTGCGTCAGTGATTCTAATAGCAATTCCTGAAATCTGCATGTCATACTGAATAACAGTATTATTTCACTAACACAGCACACTCCCTATTCGTGTTATGGCAAAGTGTTCTACACCTTATTGAGGCTCTCTGTAGGCCAGAAATAGCCATTTTTAATAGCGATTCGCTGCAAATAAATTCGGACCGAAACTAATTTTTGGGGAAAATTCGGTGAATAGAATTTTTCAAAAATTCACTCATCTCTAGATGTCATCATGTCCATATGGAGGAAATGTGTGATGTCATCATGTCCGTTTGGAGGAACTGTGTGATGTCATCATGTCCATATGGAGGAACTGTGTGATGTCATCATGTCCATATGGAGGAACTGTGTGATGTCATCATGTCAATATGGAGGAACTGTGTGATGTCATCATGTCCATATGGAGGAACTGTGTGATGTCATCATGTCTATATGGAGAAACTGTGTGATGTCATCATGTCCATATGGAGGAACTGTGTAATGTCACCATGTCCGTTTGGAGGAACTGTGTGATGTCATCATGCCCATATGGAGGAACTGTGTGATGTCATCATGTCCATATGGAGGAACTGTGTGATGTCATAATGTCCATATGGAGCAAAAGCTCTCTGAAATGTGGCAAACACCTTGTAGAAAATATGCCACCAAGAATGAAGGCAAAAGGGGGTCCAACCCCGGTACTAGCAAGGTGTACCTAATTGAAAAAAGAAAAAAAACATAATTGAGGCAAAACAGATTTCTTTTTTTTCTTTATATATATTTTCTTTATATTCAGCTGTAGGTTACATCAGAATGGCACAAAGTATAAAACATGGTAACATACCCTTAGTTCTTAATACTGTGTATTGTCCTAATTATAATCAATGACAGTGTGCAATCTTATGGATTAGTCGTCTATGAGGCCTTGAATTCTTCAGGTGGTTTAGTTGCCCATTCGTCTTGGAAAAATGCCTCCAGGTCATGCAAAGTCTTTGATCCAACACAATTTCCTCCAATATAGGCAGAGTCAGAGAGGCGCTTGAAACCAAAGTGAGGGTAAAACTTCTACTTTATTCCCATAATGCAACACGTTTCGCGGAGGTTCCGCTTCATCAGGCATGCCTATCTCTGACTCTGCCTATATTGGAGAAAATTGTATTGGATTTTTGTCTGTGAAAGGTGGAGCGGCTGCTGGAACTTCATACTATACGCATTCTGATCCATGGTTGTACTTGGACGGAGTACAACCCCTCTTGGTAAGCGCAAATTCACATTCTGCGTTACCCATATACCTTGCGATATCACACTACGGAGCGCATCCTGCTCTGTTGATTTATTCTAGTATGCAGTCTTTGGTCGCCTTGCAGAAACCACAAATTTGAGATCTCCCCAGAGCTTAAATGGGTTATCCAGGCTTAGAAACACCGAGCTTATTCCTTCCAAAAACAGTGCCACCCCTGTCCTCAGGTTGAGTGTGGTATTACAACTTGGCTCCATTCACTTTAATGGAACTGAGCTGCAATACCACACCCAACCTGAGGACAGGTGTGGTGCTGTTTTTGGAAGAAAGCAGATCTGTTTTTCTATTTGTGGATTATCCTTTTAAGGTCTGTAACCTTTCACTTTTTCGTGCTGTAACCACTGAAGGGTCAACTCGACCTTGAGTTTAGGGTTATGTAAGGTTTTTGTTTTCTACAAGCTAAAAAAAAAACGCATATTGTTATCTTTGATGCATATTTCCCATTTAAAAACATTTTAGTTTTCAGGTGTATTGTGTATTACGGAGAAGAGGACTTTTTTAGTAGCCATTATCCAAGCTGCAACAAAACACTGTCGATAGCATAACTGGAAAAACCAAAGGGTAAGGTAGAGACTAAAATATTGATTTTCATCCATTTAGTGGAGTATTTCCCAACCAGGGTGCCTCCAGATGTTGCAAAACTACAATTCCCAGCATGTCCGGACAGCCAAAAGCTGTCTGGGTATACTGGGAGTTGTAGTTTTGCAACAGCTGGAGACACCTTGGTTGGGAAACACTGATTTAGGGTGCGTTCCCACACGACGTATAAGCAGCGTATTTGACGCTGCGCAAAATGTATGGCAGCAGCGGGAAATACGCTGCGTATTCCTTACTCACTATACACACAGGGCTTTGTGGCGGCAGCCCTATGTGTGCAGCGAGTTTTGGAGGCGGAGCCGCACGTCCCAGTCACGCCGGCACACGGCTCCACCTCTAAAAATCACTGCACGCATAGGGCTGCCGCCGGAAAGCCCTGTGTGTATAGTGAGCAAGGAATACGCTGCTGCCGTTAATTTTGCGCAGCGTCAAATACGCTGCGTATACGCCGTGTGGGAACGCACCCTTAGCAGACAAAAATTGTGAAATGTATTGGATACAATTAGTCAGAGACTAGCTTGGGGCATTTTTGCAGAAAAAAAACAACAACAACAAAAAACTAGTGGCAAATTATCCTATTACTCTTAACACAGACCTCACATAGACCAGACGGACATAAAATGTATTTCCTATAAATCAAGGGAATATGATCTACTGAGATTAATTGGTTAAAAGGGTATTCAGGGGATTTTTTTTTTTCAATGTAACTTTATTTAAAAAAAAAATGTTGTCTGGCAGCTGTAAAAGCCGACACATGGCTATCTTCTACCATCAACATCCTTGTTGCGTACTGCAGGGCTGCACATGCCTTGGTCCCCTGTCTGGGCATACTGGGAGTTTTTCAACAGCTGGAGGTATGCTGGTTGGGAAACACTGCTGTACATTCACTGAGTCAATAACTCTGTGCCGAACCCTGCTAACGTTCACTGAGCAGTGAGGCTTACATTGATTGCCTCACTGCTCAGTATCTAGTTTCCATGGTGATCTAGCATAAAATGCCATGCAAACCAAGTGTAGGAGCAAAGACTATGTTAAAGACGATGCATCATGACTTATTGTAGGGCCTAAAATAAGCACCTATGTATAGAGCCAAATCCAAATCATTTGTCAAACCCCATCTGTTAGGTATTACCATTACAATAAGTAAGGTCATCTTGCTTGGTTATGCCAAAGGTTTCTGATAGTGGGGGATCCCTTTGCAAAAGATTTCCCACCAGTCCTGGTGTTGATGGGAATATACTGGAGCTATAGTGGAGTTGTCTAAATGGTGGGAGGCAAGGAGCACTGCTATGCAAGGAAATTGTAATGACTGGTTCTGTCTGTACCCATAGGGTTAATTCTGCATAGCTCTGTTGTTTATGTTGGTTATTGGGACTACCCCCTGAGCTGCTTGGGTGTGGTTGGAATTTCTTCCCAGACTATCTGTACTCTGGTTTCTTCTATCAATCAGGATTCTCCTTTCACCTACACTGTCATATATAAGGAAGTCCCTTTCACTTATGCTTTGCTTGTGAAAGTTACTAGTTGACTGAAGCTAGAACTCCTTATATCTCTATTGTCTATTCTGGTACTCTGATCCTTTGGCTTGGTTCTTGACTTCTCATCTGGTATTTACATTGTTACTTCACTATTTCTTGTTACTGACCATGGCTAGACTAATTACGATTTGACTGTGTGTTTGTCTTAGTGTATATCTGTTAGCTTGTGTGCCTCCAGCTGTTCTCCAACTCAGACTGTTTTGTAGTTTATTATTTTGACAACGCTGCCCCAGCACTTAGCAGGGAGGGATTGTCATTGTGGTTGTCGATCCGTCACATAGGCAATAGGTAAGGACAGTGGCTGTGGGTGAGTTAGGGCTTCACTGTTCCCTGCCCATATGTGACAGAAATACTGTGAAGGCGGCACACCAGCCGTTCATTCTCAGGATCAGTGGAGATTGCACCATTTTAAAGCGATTACATCTGTTAACTATACACTGTCACCCTTTGAGTGTGCCTGGAAATGATGTTCTAGTGTAGGCAGCAGTCTATTTTACCTTCTGTGTTGGAATAACACAAGTAGTTCTTTAATTTCTCTCTTCCAAGAAACTGAGATGCCGGGACCTGTCACCAGACTTTGTGCATCCACAGAAACGTTAACTCTGAGACTCTTTTCTCCTACACACACTATTTCAAACAGCAAAAAAAAAGTCATAACTATAGAACATCATCAGCTCCCACTGACAGCCATAGACATCGTTTTCATAGAACTAAAGATGTTTCCCTCGACTCATGACGTGTCCTCAGGGAATGTCACTCGTACATTCCTCCAATGTGTTCTGTTTTATTTTATTTTTTCCAACCTCTTACTAGAGACAAGCCCTTGTATGGCTTTAATAACAGGTGGTTTTTGCCTGGAGTACAAGACGAGAAGGCAGAAAAAAAGCCTGAAAACTGTGATAAAAATGAATCTGAAATCTCAGCAGCCCTTGAGCGGAGCGAGTCGGGAATCACAACCGCTTGGTGAATTGAGCTGAAGATTACTTAATTAAACAGGGTTATGGATTCAACTTTAAACTTGAAAATTTAAGTGAATTTCCTTGGTGGGGAATCTTTTAATGACTTCTTGAATGTCATTCTGTAAAAAAAAAAAAATTCGCTTTTTTTAATATTTTTTTTCGCCGGCGCTGGCACTAAATGTCATTGCATTTTGAATAAGAATGAAAAAGTAATTGCTTATTTGTTTCAACACAGATGTTTTTACACATCAGTAAGCACAGTGTTATGAACATTTTTTCCCTTTGGTCCTTAGAGATGATTCTTGACAGCTAAAGAAATTACCAAAATTACCCAATGATATCAGAAACATATGTATTAGTACCGGGCTTAAAGGCACCATATCTACTTTCATCTTCAGTAGTTATGGACTGTGTTGTTTTCTATAGATGTTAGAGAACGGTATGCACTCAAGAACTCCAGGAAATGTCTGGAGGAGTGTGAGAACTTAAAGGGGTACTCCACCCCTTTAAGGATAGGGGATAAAATGTCTGATCGCATGGGGGGGGGGGGGGTCAGGCCGCTGGGACCCCCTGTGATTCCCTGGCAGGTGATGCGATGTTCCAAACACAGAAGTCTAGTACACAGCCATCACGCCCCCTCCCATAGATAGGAATAGAGGGGGCATGGTTTGACGGACACGGAAGCCCCAGGCTTTGGATAGGGGACAACATGTCTATGGGCGGAGTACCCCTTTAAGACATGTAAGGCTGTGTTACCTGTAGCATAATGACATTCATGCTTAAAATGATCCTGTCGTGTTCAATTTGTTGTCCGATTTGTTGTAGCTGAGTAGTCTCCGGTCACTCAGTGTTGAATATTTGTCATGTCAGTGGCAGGGAGTAGTGCAGCCCTGATGGTAGCCCAAACCACTATCCCTACTTTTTGGACAATCCACCTTAAATGACGGCCCCCAACTCGGCAATGGTCCCTACACTGGAGAAAGGTGCCGGGGCATTAAGATAATTTAGTCAGTCTGAGGCAGCAACCGTTGGGCAAAAAAAATTATCAAAACAGCAAACAAGGGGTTAATCAGACACAGACCAAGAGTCTGAAACCAAGAGAACAGCTAAAGTACAGGGCGTAAGGCAAGGGATGGTTGGGTCACAGGCAAAAGGTCCGATACACAGATAGTCAGCAGAAAATACAAACAATGCTAGTGATTGGTAAAGGCCACAAACACAGGCAGGGACTAAGCAGACTAGCTGGGTATCGACATACACCTGAGAAGGGCATGATAAGATTGCCTTGTAGTCCAGACCTCCTGATTGGCCCAGGCATTAACACAGCAAATCAGCGAAACTCAGGGAAATTTATCTATTCTGCTGCAACCAGATTATATATATGTATGTTATAATATATATGAGGTAACTTCCGAGAATTAAAACTTATTTTTATCTACAGGAAAGGGGATACGTTTCTGATCATCGGGGGGTCCGACCACTGGGGCTCCCGTGATCTTCTGTACAGGGGTCGGCTACTCACTCATCCTCCTCCCCCAGAGACAAGCTGCAGTGACGGTCCGCTCAGCCAATCATTAGCTGAGGCGGGACCCCCAGAAATAGTGCTGCGCCTCATGTACAAACTCAGGGCAACCTATCCTGAAAAGTCACTTGAAACAGCAGGTACACTATAAGAAAAAAAAAAGATGCTGAACAGGATGGTAAAATAGTCTGTTGCTACTTGCAATGTACAAAACAAAAATAGATTCCTCAGCATCCTGTCTCATGAGAGGACAGAAAAATGAGGCAGTGTGCATTTGTCTTCCTGGAAATAAAATAAAAATTGATCTTTATGGTAACTTGACAAAACAGACACTTTTAGCCCTTATGGACGTCCTGTTCAAAACCAATCGATCTGATAATGGATCAGCTTATAAAAAAAATTCAAGTGGACATTTCAACAGGATATCTAAGCATCATTTGGACGTGGTCTAGTGTTCCCAAGCTCTCTGTGATCTGAAATGTTGGGATGGTTGAATATATGGACCATTTAGACGTGGGACACAGCATTCAGAAATCCAACTATTTTAATTTAAACTTAAAACATCTGGATGGGGGAATTAACCCTGACACTACATATGACCTTGAACACTGTGGAAATCCTACCAAAGTCTGTCCACATCTGGGCACTCACCTATGGCTACCTATGGGTCTCTATGGATCTTTGAGTGTCCACCTCAGCGTGGGCTTTGGCTGCATCAAGTGCCTAGAGTCTTAGAGGGTGATTTATCAAAGCCTGTCCAAGTTTCTGAGTTGCCCATAGCAACCAATCAGCTTACTTCCTTAATTTTTCAGAGGCCTTTTCAAAAATAAAAGAAGCGATCTGATTGGTTGCTATGGGCAACTCAGAAACTTTTCCTCTGGACAGGTTTTGATAAATCTCCCCCTTAGTGGCTGCTACCTGTTGCCTGGTAAACAGACTTGGCACCCATGGGAGTGCCAACTTGTTGCTACCTCCATTTCCTTTTTTGGTTCTACATTGTGAGCTTTGGGCTCAAAATCTCTAAGGAGCTTGCGTCAACTAGCTGCTCTCTTCCCCCATCTCGCTGCTGTTTTGTCTTTCGTTGTGCCAAACGCGAGGAATTGCCCATGTTAAAAGTGCAACCCTATTTGTTCGAATTAATATTACTACAAATGAATTCCTGGGAGGGAGTTCACTTGTACAATCCCTACACTTGGTGGAGATGTATTTTTAGTGAAATTAACTCCGAGTACTGCTCTTTGCAGTGTTAATACTCCACAGGGTTTTCCCATTCTAGGAAACTCATTAGTATACATGCTCGAAGCTGAAAAGAAACAAGAAGAAGGCATATTGTGGATATACCAGTCAGGAGCAGGAGACAGCTGGTATGATAATTTATGATAAAGCCGGGAAAATGGCTGCCTATTAATAGGGAGCCGGGGAAAGGGAGAACACGTTCAACGCAACATTTTTTCAATGAAGGTGTTTGTGTTTTGAAGGAGACTTCTCGCAAAGAAGAAAACAAATTGATCAAGGGAGAAACTGCTGAAACTTTTTCTCCGACACTGTGGAGGAAAGTGGGACATTTATTTAAGGCTCCGGTGACCTCGTGTGTAGCTTTGACTGATACCTTTGTTGAGAATACTATAGTTGGACAATGCCTTTCTGACAATAGCGATTTGCTTTCATTGCTGCCCACTCTGTGATCATCCACGCCTGAGGAGAGGCACCTGAGAGTCAGAAACTAAAATACACTGGAAAGTTACCATCCTTGGTGCCATAGAATCTGCCGCAGCCCCCACTACTCCCGGTAACTACCTCAATTATTTACAGCACCATCAAAAGCAATAGAGAAAGTCAAGTACCCATGTATAGATTTGCCATTATTGTTGGGTAACAATTGCAATACTGAAAAAGAACTAGAGCAGAGATCCTTCTAAATCTGTATATGGATGAGAAGATCACTAGACTAGACCAATGGTAGTCAATCTACGACATTATGAGTTCTCGGCTGCCACTCCTGACTTGTATCCCCAGTTGCAGTGAAGAAATAGGTGTACCTGTATGTTTATATATATATATATATATATATATATATATATATAGCAACAGGAGAATACAGCAGCACATTGCTAGCACAAAGACATAGATAAAACATGAGTGTATAGATAAAACATGAGAAGCTATTCAACTATGGTGCAGTAATGAAATAGTGAGATACTTAGCTTGCAATTTGGCGGCCAAATAGCTTGGACCATCCCACCATGGTAAGGTGATCTCGTTGGGACGGACCCTACACTATGAATATGCCTCTGTGTGAATAGATCAGTAGGCATTGCAGGATCTGGAACATCCAAATCACCTTATATACACCTGATAGAGGTGGGTGGGGTGCAAGAACCAACATGGAGGTAGCCACTCCCCCATATGTGTAATAAAAACAAAGAATAAGTTGGCCAGCACTATTGATTCCAAACTATTATACGGACCTGGCCTACAGGTGCAGGCTGCTGGGCTAAATATACAGCAACAGGAGAATATAGCTGCACACTGCTAGCACAAAGATATAGATAAAACTTTTTTGTATATATATATATATATATATATATATATATATATATATATATATACAGGTTAGTACACACTGTTCCCCTATCACCTGTTCCTGTTTATTATAATGAAGGGGAAACAAACATGGGTGGCCCCTTCTCTACTGCAAATTGGATGCAAGAGGTCTTTGTTCCATTGGCATAACTACCTAAGGATCAGGCAAAGCAGTTGCTGGGGGTCCAGCTCTTCGTTGCAAGCAGCTTTATTGAAGATACATAACACCATAAAAACGACAATCAGTCAGACATCTTTCAAACGCATGTGGTCGAAACATGTCTGACTGATTGTCGTTTTTATGGTGTAGTGTATCTTCAATAAAGCTGCTTGCAACGAAGAGCTGGACCCTCCGTACATTCTTTTTTCAACATTGGATGCCTTGCCGGGCACCGGTCCGTGCACCGTACATCAGGGAAGGTGAGCTGGATCACTCTCTTGTTTGTTGCAAAGCAGTTGCTGGGTGTCTAACAACTATGAAAGCCCCAAGCTGTAAGGGTATATGGAAAATTCTACATAGTCCATTTAAGTCTTACTATGGACCATAGGGTTACCTCAACTGTGTGCGTTATCCTTTCTTTACAGTGTTCTTATTTCCATTATTCCTATGCTGTAACATCACTGAATAGATTATCCCTGTACTGTGACATTGTTGTGTTTACTATATTCTTACTGTAACATCACTGTGCATTACGCCAATATTATGACATCCCTGTTGTTCCACTATTGTACATTATCCCTGTATTGTAAAAAGGTTTGCAGAATTTCTTTATTGTACAACACTGACAGATTATCACTGTATTGTGACATCATTTTGCTTATTGTCTCTGTGCTGTAATACGACTGTGTGCTTTATGCCAATATTGTGACATCACTGCGTGCCTTATGCCAATATTGCGAAGTCTGATTTGCAAAGTAGCTTCTTAAACCACTAAAAGTCACTGTTTTACTCCTAAACCACTAAAAGTCACTGTTTTACTCCTACTAGGAGTCATAGAAACTGACTAGGAATGTATGCAGCCTTTCCTTCTGATCTCTATCTTGGCATACATTCCCAGTCAGTGTCGAAGACTTCTAGTTGGAGCAAAACACTGACTTTTAAGGTAAAGCCACTTGGAAAAAGTGGTTTGAGAGCTGCTTTGTATATCCCTACTTTCAAGAATTCCCAGTGGTGCTTAAAAGGCCTACGTGTCTTTATGCCATTCTCCCTAAAGGAGAAATGCAGTGCAAAATTGACCCTGTGCCCGGGCTGGAAAAACTAAAAAACAAACTTTACCTCACCTTCCTACGTTCCCCCATTGTCCCGTTCTTCCCGTTGTCCTTGCTCTACTCCCTGCTTCTTAGGCTCAGAACATCACACTACAGTCAGCGTATTGCCGGACGCAGCGATGTCCCGCCTTGGCCAGTGATAGGCTGAACACACTGTCATGTAAGGAGCAAGAGAGGTTTACTATGGGGATTTGCTAATACTTTGGATAGTACCTGATACGGACATACCGTATATACTCGAGTATAAGCCGAGTTTTTCAGCACGATTTTTCGTGCTGAAAACACCCCCCTCGGCTTATACTCGAGTGAACTCCCCCACCCGCAGTGGTCTTCAACCTGCGGACCTCCAGAGGTTTCAAAACTACAACTCCCAGCAAGCCCGGGCAGCCATCGGCTGTCCGGGCTTGCTGGGAGTTGTAGTTTTGAAACCTCCGGAGGTCCGCAGGTTGAAGACCACTGCGGCCTTCAACATCATCCAGCCCCCTCTCACCCCCTTTAGTTCTGAGTACTCACCTCCGCTCGGCGCTGGTCCGGTCCTGCAGGACTGTCCGGTGAGGAGGTGGTCCGGTGGGATAGTGGTTCCGGGCTGCTATCTTCACCGGGGAGGCCTCTTCTAAGCGCTTCGGGCCCGGCCTCAGAATAGTCACGTTGCCGTGACAACGACGCAGAGGTGCGTTCATTGCCAACGTAATTCTGCGTCATTGTCAAGGCAACGCCTCTATTCCGGGCCGGAAGCGCGGAGAAGAGGCGCCCCCGGTGAAGATAGCAGCCCGGACCACCTCCTCACCGGACCACCTCCTCACCGGACAGCCCTGCAGGACCGGACCACCTCCTCACCGGACAGCCCTGCAGGACCGGACCAGCGCCGAGCGGAGGTGAGTACTCAGAACTAAAGGGGGTGAGAGGGGGCTGGATGATGTTGAAGGCCGCAGTGGTCTTCAACCTGCGGACCTCCGGAGGTTTCAAAACTACAACTCCCAGCAAGCCCGGACAGCCGATGGCTGCCCGGGCTTGCTGGGAGTTGTAGTTTTGAAACCTCTGGAGGTCCGCAGGTTGAAGACCACTGAGGGCGAATGATGAGAAGAGGATGATGAAGGGGGGGGGGGTGTGGGGATGATGAAGGGGGGTGGGGATGATGAAGGGGGGGGTGTGGGATGATTACAAGGGGATGATGAAGGGGGGATGTGTGGGATGATGAAGGGGGGATGTGTGGGATGATAAGGGGATGATGAAGGGGGGATGTGCGGGATGATAAGGGGATGATGAAGGGGGGATGTGTGGGATGATGACAAGGGGATGATGAAGGGGGGATGTGTGGGATGATAAGGGGATGATGAAGGGGGATGTGTGGGATGATGACAAGGGGATGATGATGATGAGGATGTTAATGACGGGTCTGGATGATGACAGGGGGGGATGAGGTATTTCCCACCCTAGGCTTATACTCGAGTCAATAACTTTTCCTGGGATTTTGGGTTGAAATTAGGGGTCTCGGCTTATACTCGGGTCGGCTTATACTCGAGTATATACGGTAGGTGTCAGCAGAGAGCACTGTGGTCAGACTGGAAAGAACTATACAATTTCCTCTGGAGCATACAGCAGCTGATAAGTACTGGAAGGATTAAGATTTTTTAATAGAAATAATTTACAAATCTGTTTAACTTTTCTATTCTTTATGGTGGCGTGGAGCCCCATTTCACTATGAAGCCCCCTGGTTACACTGTCACTCCCTACACTGGATTAATGGAGGTCCCAGCAGTTGGACTTATCCCTAAAACATGTGTGGCATATTTTATTGATGACATCAATATAAACTGTAGGAAAAACCTTTTTAATAGTATTAATGATACCAGCCCAGAAAAACAGGCCAGAGATCGATCATTACAAATTATGTCTTTTAGGTTCTGAAGTTGATAAATTTAACTACATAGACAATAGATAGGATGATAAGTGCATGCTCTACTCTGTACACATAAACCACTGTTCATGCTATACTATAGATAGGAAGGCATTAGATCAGTGTTTCCCGGCCAGTGTGCCTCCAGCGGTTGCAAAACTACAACTCTCAGCATGCCTGGACAGCCAACGGCTGTCCAGGCATGCTGAGAGTTGTAGTTTCGCAACAGTTGGAGGTATACTGGTTAGGGAACACTGATTTTGGGTGGCAACTTTTCTCGTGCAACCTCTAGTGCAGGTTGTGCAGCCTCTAGTGCATCATTTTCTATGGTCAAGTTTAATCTTACCTGTATTAGACCGTTATACGTTATTAGTGATAATATCATAATAAAAATAATAATTCCTTATTTTGTATAGCGCACACAGTTTATGCAGCGCTGCACACTCAAATTTAACGTATTTTTTACATATTAATCCCCATCACTCATGTGCTCAGGCATAAGCGGATGGCAGAATGCTGTCTACATAAATTGTGTAAATTTTCACCAGACCTTTTAATCTAATTTTGTTTATTAAATCTAAGAATCACTGATGATTGGATGTAATGGAGGTTGTCAGATATGACATGTATGTAGTTTACTATGTATACTCTTTGACATCTGACGTTTAATCCAATAATGTGAAGGGCAGCTCTAAAAGAAAACACCATGGCCCATATTTACTAAGATTGTGGGGTTTTGTACAACCATGCTAAATTCCATCGACTAGCCATGTGTCCTTTGTAATGCAAGATTAATATGGCAAAAAGTGAATTAGCTACGTCCAATGCCCTTGTCGATGACTGTGCCTTAACCCCTCAAATAGGCAATACTAGAATCAAAAACTCTTTATATGTTATACATTGTGGAAAAACAATATAGAATAATATACTTCAAATCAGCTTTTTATAGAAATCATGCTTTATAAAAATGACCACTAGGGGTCCCCAATACCATCCAGAACATAATCCTGTCAGGCTTCAGCATCATCTTTGTCCCAGGTGAAGCAGAGGCAGAGACAAAGTCCAGGACTGGAACTCTTCTTTGCTCACTCCTGTCCTATAAGATAGCAGCATGAAAACAGAGTGGAGAGGGTTACAGAGCAGCCTGCAGTGACTGGATAAAGAGACCCAGCACAGCACAGCAGCCTCAGGGAAGAAGGAATGCAGGGTGAGTAAAGGCGGGCTCAGTGTTTGCCTCGGACATGCCCCTTCCTGAGCAGTAGATGTCAGAATGAGTGAGCAACAGAACAGAGGGATTTGTGAGCCAAATACAGAAGCTAGACACATAAAAAGACATGTAAAGAATCTGCATGACCTAGTGAGAAACCTTGAGGATGTAGTCAATTAGCTTTTTTCCTCACTATTTAGGAGACATACCTCTATTTTCCATCCACAGAACTATATGAGGGCTTGTTCTTTTGCGTGACCAATTGTACTTTGTAATGACTTCTTTCATATTACCATTGAGAAACAAAAAAAATATTTGTGAGGGGAAATATGTTTACGCAGCGTTTTATATGCACTGGAGTTTATAGTGAAAAGGACACGTTGGGGGAGATTTATCAAAACCTGTCCAGAGGAAAAGTTGACCAGTTGCCCATAGCAACCAATCAGATCGCTTCTTTCATTTTTTTTAAAAAGGCCTATGAAAAATGAAAGAAGTAATCTGATTGGTTGCTATGGGCAACTCAGCAACTTTTCCTCTGGACAGGTTTTGATAAATCTCCCCCCTAATGTTTATACTGTAGGTCAGTATGACTACAATGATATCCAATGTATATACCGTATTTTTCGCCGTATAAGACGCACTTTTTCTTCCCCAAAACTGGGGGGAAAAAGTCGGTGCGTCTTATACGGCGAATACACCCCTATCGCGGCGGTCCCTGCGGCCATCAACGGCCAGGACCTGCGGCTAATACAGGACATCACCGATCGTGGTGATGCCCTGTATTAACCCTTCAGACGCGGCGATCAAAGCTGACCGCCGCGTCTGAAGAGAAAGTGACACTAACCTGGCTGTTCAGTCGGGCTGTTCGGGACCGCCGCGATTTCACCGTGGTGGTCCCGAACAGCCCGACTGAATAGCCGGGTTAGTGCTTACAGGACACCGGGAGGGACCTTACCTGCCTTCTCGGTGTCTTCTCCGTTCAGGGATCCCCTGTATGGCCGGCGCTCTCCTTTTTCGTCATCACGTCGTCGCGTACGTGCGTCGGCGTGCGTAACGACGTGATGGCGGCGACGGAGAGCGAGGATACCCGGCCGGCAGCAGAGACGTTCCGGAGCAACGGGGACAGCGATGGAGCGACATCCAGGGCGGCGGGGACACGTGAGTATTACCTCCTATGCAGTGGTCTTCAATCTGCGGACCTCCAGATGTTGCAAAACTACAACTCCCAGCATGCCTGGACAGCCAACGGCTGTCCGGGCATGCTGGGAGTTGTAGTTTTGCAACATCTGGAGGTCCGCAGGTTGAAGACCACTATTGGGTTCAAAATCTTTTTTTTTTAGATTTTGCACCTATAAATTGGGTGCGTGTTATATGCCGGTGTGTCCTATAGGGCGAAAAATACGGTAGGTTTGGTTTTATTTTTTGACTTTTTCAACAACTGTACGTTAAATAAATAACAAAATAATGTATCATAACACATAAATTAAAATAAATAAATACATGAATAGGCCTAAAATCCCCCTTTCCTGACCTCTATAGCTTTTTTTCTTTCTCTGTATATGGAACCGTGTGAGGCCTCATTTTTTTTGTGCCGTGATCTGTAGTTTTTATTAGTACCATTTTTGTTTAGGTGGCTTTTTGATTTTATTATTTTTCTTCTGAAATATAAATGAACCAAAAATCTGCAATTCGGGCATTTGGTATTTTTTCTGTTCATATTATATGTTAATAGTTCGGACAATCTGTCATGCTGCGATACCAAATATGTTTATTTTTTGTTAACATTTTCTATATTTAGAAAATAGTAAAGGGGCATGATAAGAATCTTTATTAGGGACTTATTTATATTGTTTAACCCCTTAAGGACGCAACCCTTTTTCACCTTAAGGACTGAGCCCTTTTTCGCAATTCTGACCACCGTCACTTTACGAATTAATAATGCGAAAACGCTTTTACCGAATATTCTGATTCTGAGATTGTTTTTCCGTGACATATTCTACTTTATTTTGGTCGTAAATTTTCGGCGTTAATTTTGGTGAAAAATCTCCAAATTTCATGAAAATTTTGAAAATTTAGCATTTTTCTAACTTTGAAGGTCTCTACTTGTAAGGAAAATGGATATTCACAATACATTTTATTTTTATTCACAAATACAATATGTCCACTTTATGTTGGCATCATAAAATGGACATATTTTTTTTTTTTTGAAAAAATTAGAAGGCTTCAAAGTAGAGCAGCAATTTTCAAAAAATTCATGAAAATTGCTAAATCTGAAGGGATAGATGTTACAGAACTACAACTCCCAGCATGCCTGGGCAGTCCAGGCATGCTGAGAGTTATAGTTTGGCAACATCTGGAGGGCTACCGTTTGGGCACCACTGTAACAGTGGTCACCAAACTGTGACCCTCCAGATGTTGCAAAACTACAACTCCCAGCACGCCAAGACAGCCTTTGGCTGTCTGGGCATGCTGGGAGTTGCAGTCCGGCCTTCCTAGTGGTTGCCACAGTAAAGATCACATTACTTTCACTTTCATTTCTCCCCCCACTGTCAATTCCTTACCTGAGCCGTGATCTCCGCTGGATGTCTGCGATGATCGCCGGGCCTCACGCATCTGGTCCTCAGGTAAAGGCCTCCATCTTCTCCCCCCCGTTCTGCCCAACATCCATGGGTGGGCAGAACAGGGGGGTTTCCATGGCAACCCCCTGTCCTGCGCTGCCATTGGTCATAACTCAGTTCTGACTAATGGCAGGGGATAGGAGGAGATCGCAGCACTGCGACCTCACTCCTATCCCTTAGGCTGATCGGGGCTGTCACTGACAACTCTGATCATCCCTATTTTCCGGGTGATCGAGTCACCAGAGACCCGTTCAGCCCGTAATTGGAGAAAATTGCATGTCTGAATTGACTTTCTCCGATCGCCGACATGGGGGGGTCTCAGGACCCCCCTGGGCGATGTGCCGGGTGCCTGCTGATTGATTTCAGCAGGCATCCCGATCCGGTCCCCAACCGGCTAGCGGCGGGGACCGGAATTCCCACGGGCGCATCCATATGCCCTGAGTCCTTAAGGACTCGGGATGCAGGTCGTATGGATACGCCCCGCGTCCTGAACAGGTTAAACATAATGGGGGAGATTTATCAAAACCTGTCCAGAGGAAAAATTGCTGAGTTGCCCATAGCAACCAATCAGATCGCTTCTTTCATTTTTCAGAGGCCTTTTCAATCAAGGTCTTTTGATTGTTAAAAACCTGAACATGTCAACACAGCCTTAGGCTGCATTCACACTTCGTTTTTACATTACGGGTGCCGGATCCGGCTGGGGAAGGGGAAAACCGGGCTCTCCCGTACTCCAGCCGGACCATTGCTGAACTCCATTTACTTTATTGAGCCGACCAGAGTCAAACGGTGACTCTGGTCGGCTCATTTTTGACCCGTATCCGGTTTTGTGACCGGACCTAAAACCGTAGTATACTACGGTTTTAGGTCCGGTCACAAAACCGGATACGGGTCAAAAATGAGCCAACCAGAGTCACCGTTTGACTCCAGTCGGCTCATTAAAGTAAATGGAGTTCAGCAATGGTCCGGCTGGGGTACGGGAGAGCCTGGTTTGCCCCTCCCCCAGCCGGATGCGGCAACCGTGATGTAAAAACAACGTGTGAATGCAGCCTTAGCCAAAGAGGAGCTCATTATATCACATTGAAAAAAAAAATGTGTAAGTGTACGTCCATATAGAGCTCATGGGCAAGCAATAAGAAATGTACAATGTTTCTTTCTTTGATCATAGCCAATGCTGGCTCTGGCGGGCTCAGTCGGCAGATCCTGTAATAACCAGTTGTGATATATGATTTTCTATTTTGGAAGATGTGTCAGTTCTATAATCTGAATATAAGTCCACATTTTTTTTTACGCTTTTGTTGGATCCTGTTGTGTCTCCAGCATCACAGGAGTTAACACAGACATCTGGTCTATTATAAATCAACCTCGTATTTGTTAACAGCTTTTATGTATCAATGTGGCATTCCGGATCCTCGATCCAACCCTATCTATCGGCTGCATATTGACTGTCAGATTAATGTATGCCATTTCTTGAGTTTACAACTTTCCAGCAGCTGTTTCTCTCTTAGGGGACAACATAGAGATGAAATATTACAACAACATATAATAAACTTGGCTGATTACAAGACCATAATCTGATTGGGCTTCGTGTCTCCAAACTTAGTTGGCTACTTTCCATTTGGAATTGGAAATTTAAAAAAAAAATCTTGTATCAGGACCATGTCTTCACCACCAGAAACTAAGACTGTAGGAACTGTTAAAAGCTTGAAAATAGTTTGGTAGGTACACCCAAATTATGTGAAGGGTGCAGCATTTAATATAGATATATCTACTGTATACGTGTCGTGATATAGGGAAGTAGTGGGGTTTGCCATTTATTAAAACTTATGCCCTATTCACTGGATAGAGTATAAGTGTCTGATTGTGGGGGGTGGTGGTGGTGGGGGGGGGGGGGGGGGGGGAGGTCTCAGAATCACGGGGCCAGTCTCGCCCTGCTGAGTGCTCCGAGCCCGACTGAGGCGGGACACTACTGTGGCTAGTGAATGACTAAGCGGCCCATCTCTGCCTAAACTAGTATATCTCGAAAGTTGGGGGGGGGGGGTGGGCGGAACGCCCAGCAGGGGGAAGTGGGCCCTGTTCTGGAAATCTTGGTTAAAGCCCATGCTATCGGACACTTATTCTCAATCCTGTGGGTAGGAGATACGTTTTAATAACTGTTAAACCTCTTTGAGGACCAAGCAATCTATAAGTGGCACTAGAGCAGAGCTTTCCAAACTTTTCAGACATACATGGTGACACACTCCTTGCCGTACATCCAATTGCACTTATTAAGTTGCTCATCCTACGGCGCACGACGTGATACCAGTGTCAGCATTACAAATGTGGCTGCTACCCCCCTGTGCAATTTCCTCCCCCTCCTTGTGCGACTTCACTCACCCTTTAACCCCCCTTGTGCCACTATAGTCCCCCTCTTGATCCCCCCATGCCACTTAATTTCTCTCTTCACCTGATCCCCCCCCCCTCTGTACCACATAATTTCACCCCCTTAATTCCCCCTGTACCATTTCATTTCCCCCTTTATCATCCTCTGTGTCATTTCATCCTCCCCTTTATCACCCTCTGTGCCATTTCATACACTGTCTAGACCAGCTCCTGTGCCACATCATTACCTCCCAGATCGCCCTCTGTGCCTCTTCAATTTTCCCTCTGTATTACCCTTGTGCCACATCATTCCCCCTTCTCTTTCCCCGTGTGCCATTTCATTTCCCGCTTCTTCACCCTCTGTGTCATTTCATACCCCCCTTCAGACCAGCCCCTGTGCCATTTCGTACCCCCTCTATACCAGCCCCTGTGCCACATCATTACCCCCCAGATCGCCCTCTATGCCACTTCAATTCCCCCCCTATCAACCCTGTGCCACATCATCCCCTTCCTCCATGTGCTATCTCATTCCTGCTTTATCCCTCCTGTGCCATTTCAACCCCCATATCACCCCATGTGCCACATCATTCCCACCCCCCTAATCTCCCCTATGTCATTTCATTTCCTCTTTATTCTCCTGTGCCATTTATCACCTCTTTGCTACATCATAGCCTCCTTCTCCCCTCCTCTGATCCCCCATTTTGACATTGCATTTCTCACCTGGCCTGTGTCTCCCGATGTACCCCGACAGGCTCAGGTGCAGGCTCGGCATCTCGACGGGTCTGGCAAGCGACGTCCTCTGCGTGGCACTGATCCGGCAGCCAACATGGCTCACCGATTTAAAGGAGAACTGCGGCGTAAATGTTTTAAGTCCCCCTATGCCCGGGCTGCAAAAACCTTAAGACCAAACTTTAACTCACCTTCCTACGTTCCCACATTGTGAAGTTTTCGGTGTCCCGTTCCTCCGATGCTGCTGACTTCTGGCTTCTTAGGCTCCAAACGTCACAGTGCAGGCAGCGTATCCCCGGCCTTAGCGATGTCCCACCGGTGATAGGCTGAGCGCACTGTCAGTTAAAGTTTGTTTTTTATGTTTTTGCAGCCCGGGCACAGGGGGACTTAACAAATTTATGCCACAGTTCTCCTTTAAAAGTGTTCGTGGCCCATGCTGCTGATCTTCAACAGGCACTTGAATATTCACCAACAAACATAGGTTAAAATAACAGCTGAATTGATAACAAACCTGTGTTTATCTCAGACCAGTGATCTCCAAACTGGGGCCCAACAGACATTGCAAAACTCCAACTCCCAGCATGCCTGGACAGCCAACGGCTGTCCAGGCATGCTGGGAGTTGGAGTTTTGCAACATTTGGAAAGCCACAGTTTGGAGATCACTGTCTTAGACAAACAATCCCAAGGACAATAAGGAAGAAACAATAAAACAACCAGGGAGCGCTACTTTCAAAAGACCAAGTCTTATAATATAATCAAAATCAGGGAATAGAATGTGACTCACCTGGTGTAGGTGGTGGTCCCTATAATTAGAAGACCACCACTAACACCTCCAGAGCCACGTTCACGTTGTTCAGTAATATATCACTCCTCCACCAATACGGTATCCATATAGGAGATCGCAGGGATATCCAGATATACCTCAGGTAGATCCGTAGAGATAAAAGCATGAAGAAAAAAATAGGAGAAATTTTCCAAGCGCTCAGAGAAGTGTTGAACTATCATACACAAGGTATTATGGATAAGGACTTACTCCACAGTGGGGGGAAGTGTTATTTAAAAGTATCCCCCCTCCTCGTAGGCATATCAAACAGGCTCTAGACCAAAACAATCACAGGCTTCCACCCGGGTACTGACCGATTCTGGACCAAGGAGAGCAGGGACCAATAAGGGATGAATGTCAATAGGAAAGTTCCTATTGTGGGTGAGTGGAAAGAGCACACATATCCATTTTCTGTACTATAGAACAGCAGCCGTCTCTTTAAGGAATTATAGCTAAACTTCCTCAAATTGTTGATTTCTTTCCAGACATTACAAGCAAGACAGACATTTGCTGCAGGGATTTCAAGATCTGTCGATCAAAAACATCTCTCCATCTCAAACATCCTATCAAGGCTTCCACGCTTTAGGGTCTGAGATACAGAAATGCTCTTGACAGCACCCAACTGTTGGGATGCCTTGAAGGTGTCACATCAGTTGTGCATGTGGAGTACGCTGGCAGTCGTGATTGTTCACGGAATCCCTAACTAGCTTTCTCCATTTGTCGGAGTTGTAATGGCTTACTGTTGGAAGGCTTTTTACAAATGTCACTATGTGTTTGCGTTACCTGTCCACGAGGATCTTACGCAAGCGTTGTTTCAATCTGTTTGACAGAACATGTAGCCTATACTTTGTAAAAAATCCAGTACAACGACTGCCTAAGGGTGGGAAAATGATGAGTTACATGGATACAATGAACTCTTTTCAAAAAGAAACGTCACCGTGAATCAGTCTCTCGGAAATGAGCCATAATCTTTCCTAAAAGTATTTCTCTGACTTTGGTCTGAAAAAAACCTTAGCGTGCCTCGTTCGTTTGACAGGACTATGAGTAAATAACAGCCTGGATCCCTTCCTACTTCTTCATTATCAGCCATGGTTTTCTTTCCATGTACAGATTAAGCAGTCTCTGTTTCATAATTGATATTTTCGATAGGATAGGAAAAATGTCACCATTTACACGCTTGACTCTACTGCTTAAAGGGGTAATCCGCCCCTAGACATCTTATTCCCTATCCAGAGGATAGGGATAAGATGTCTGATTGCGGGGGTTCCGCTGCTGGGGACCCCGCGATCTCCCTGCTGCACCCAGCGTTCCTTTAGAGTGTCGAGTGCAGCGCCGGGGGCTCGGGACGTCACGGCCGTGCCCTGCTCGTAACATCATGGCCACACCCCCTCAATGCAAGGCTATGGGTGGGGGCGTGATGGCCATCACACCCCCTCCCATAGACTTGTATTGAGGGGGCATGGCCATGATGTCACAAGCGGGGCATGACCGTGACATCACGAGCCTCCACTCCACATCACCAGTCATCGAAGTTCACTCCATGCACCCGATGTCTGGGATGCTGCAGCCGAGATCACGGGGTCCCCAGCGGCGGGACCCCCGCAATCAGACATCTTATCCCTTTGAATAGGGGATAAGATGTCTAGGGGCAGAGTATCCGTTTAAATCCATAGTACAATCTAACCCTGGGTATTCCAGCAGTTGAGGGCCACCACTAATCGCCATAATGGAGCGATCTCCTCTATCAGCTATTTGAACTGTTTTGATGCCGCTGTCAAAACTGACGGTAGCATTAAAAGTGTACCTGTCATATCACTGAAAAAATAATGCTTCCATATGTTACTCACTAGGTCATGCAGATGCTTTACATGTCTTTTATGTGTCTAGCTTCTGTATTTAGCTCACAAATCTGTCTATTCTGCTGCTCGCTCATTCTGAAATCCACTGCTCAGGAAGGGGCGTGTCCAAGGCAAGCACTGAGTCTTCCTTCACCATGCATTCACTTCCTCCCTGGTCCTGCTGTGGGTCTCCTAATCCAATCCCTGCAGGCTGTTCTGTAACCCTCCTCTATTTTCATTCTGCAGTCTGATGGGCCCGGATTGAGCACAGAGGAATGCTAGTCCTGCCTTCATTTCCTGGTCTATGTTAGCGTGTTCTTAAGCTGGGGCAAAGATGATGCTGCAACCGGACAGGATTATGTTCTGGATGTTTTGAGGACCCCTAGTGGTCTTTTTTTTTTATAAGCCATGATTTGCATAAAAAGGAGATACATTTTTTTATGAAGTCGATTATAAAGGTGATTGTTTTGCCAAGATGTACAACAAATAAAAAGTTTTTGATTCTGACAGTGTTCATTTAAAGGGGTACTCCGCCCCTAGACATCTTATCCCCTATCCAAAGGATAGGGAATAAGTTGCCTGATCACGGGGGTCCCGCTGCTGGGAACCCCAGCAATCTCTCCTGCAGCACCCCCTGTCATCCAGTGCATGGAGAAAGCTTTGCTCAGTGCCTGATGACTGGCGATGCAGGAGCCAGAGGATTGTGACATCATGGCCCCGCCCCCTCATGACGTCATGTTCACCCTATCAATGCAAGTCTATAAGAGGGGGGAGGGGTGACGGCTGCCGCGCCCCCTCCCATAGACTTGGATTAAGGGGGTGGGGCATGACGTAATGATCCTCCGGCCCCTGCATCGCCAGTCATCAGGCACGGAGCGCAGCTCGCTCCGTGTACCAGATCACAGGGGGTGGTGCAGGAGAGATCCCGGGGGTTCCCAGTGGTGGGACCCCTGTGATCATACATCTTATCCACTATCCTTTGGATAGGGGATAAGATGTCTAGGGGTGGAGTACCCCTTTAAACAGTAAACACCACTTCATTGGTGGTTGAGGATTTAGATTGGCTCACTGTAATCTTGTCATAGGGTGCCGATCCAAACCCTCAACCATCAATGAGCTGGCACCTTGATGGCTGCCAAGGGCAGGTTGTATTACCAGATCACCGATAAATCAATTTAAGGAATTGTATTGAAAGGGAAATCAAAGGAAAGTACTACTGTGTATATAACTGTTTAGATTTGGCTGTCAAAGTTGACAGTGGTATTTAATCAGCTCCCTGTGATCTTATCGGGAAGAGTCAATCCAAACCCTCAACCATCAATGACGCGGCACCTCAGTGGCTGCCATAGGCAGACTGTACTAGCAGATCTGTGAAATGTTTTGCACTTGTGAAGAATCTTTCTCACTCAAAAATAATGGACTACATGGACTTCCTTTGGATAAACACAGTAGGGTTTTAGGTTAAACTTGATGGACTCTTGCCTTTTTTTAAACCTTACAAACTATGTTACTATGTTTGAAAATGGCTTTATAAACTTTCCTAGATTGATGGGCAGAAACGATTGCTTTTCCAAGATTATTGGTAATGTCTTCACTTAAAGAAAAACTGTCAGCTTGCTCCCCCCCGCAGAACAGCCAGTACCGCTGGCTAGGGGGACGCTGATCAGTTTGATGCTTACTGTGCCCGGATCCGCCCAGCCGTTCTGCCGATATCGTTGTTTTTCCCTATGTGCTAATGAAGTGCTAACTGGCACAGGCTGCGTTAACAGGCACTCTGATGTCACCGCCACCAGCCACAGCTCCACCTCTCTCCCTCTTCTTCCCGCTTGATAATGAAGAGGAAGAGGCGGAGGGAGGGGAGGAATATTGATGAGCTGGGCGGCGCTCTAGCTGGCGACGGTGACGTCAGAGTGCCAGTTACCCCGCCTGTGCCAGTTAGTACTTCATTAGCATAGAGGTAAAACGAAGATATCAGCAGAGCGGCCAGGCAGATCTGGGCACTGTAAGCATCAAACTGATCAGCGCCCCCCGCACTACCAGCCAGTATTGCTGATAGTTATACTTCTGCTTTTATAGAGGTGGTCACACTTGCTGATGATCAGTTGATCAAGGGCATTTGATTAGCAGCACCTGGCTGCTACTTACCCTCTTAACACCTATGGAAGCAGTAAGCGTATACTGCATTTTTCATGTACTAGCTTAGTTTTGTAAAATAAATAATGACATAATGCTGTTTTTCTGTATGTGAGATTGCACTTTTACAACCTTCTTAGATTTTTTTTCTCTCCTGATACGTAAAACCATAGAATTTAAAATGGGTATCCTTACTTTTTCTTACAACTGCATAGGGAGTTAGCAGCCACCATCATTTTTGGCAGCAATCTGAGTACAGGAGTGTAGACTACAGTGTATCTCTAGATCCCTGCTCCTATAAGCAGTACTGTATGTACTTTACATTTGTTAGGTCAAGTGTTCTCTCTGTACTTACTTTTATTGGCATGAAACATGTTAAAAAAAAATAATACATGTAAAACAAAGTCTTAGTATGGATACTGCTAGCTTGTAATAATATAATTTCCCTGAAAAATTAACAAATTGGCTACACATTATAATACTGTATATACCTAAAAGGTAAAAGTTGCACCTGTGTTTCCAGAAAGGCCTTCAAAAATAATATTAAATTACTAGATCACAACAATATTTGGGTCACATATACAGCACAAACTAGTCTTAAATCAACCATTGTATTGAAGGATCCCTTGAGGGAAAACATATACTGTACAATAATCTAAAATGCAAAAATATGTTACATCCCATGGGCCCATTGTATTGAGAAATTCCATTACCTCCCTAGATCAAGGGTACATGCATCTATTGTAAGTCCCAAAGGAGAGTCTTAAGTTTCCAGGCTGGGAACAGTCATGTGGAAGAAACACTTACAGCAATTTTAGTGCAGTCAGATAGACAAATCCCATGAAGGCCCCTATAGAGGGTCACTTATTAACAGTAGTAAAACAGATGTCATAATAAAGTAGTTGGCACAAAATGGTAAGGATAAATCTCAATCTAGAGTGTATATCATAAATGATGATATGGGCTCTGTTTAGATCCATCCCAGGTATTCAGACGTACCAACTGTATTGCTTCATAAGTGTACAAGCTTAAACTTGCTTGTAGACAGGACTAGTGAAAATGTGGCCTAATTACAGTACATAGTTATGCCTGACATCAGTTGTATCTAGGCCCACAAGAATCAGTCTCCCCAGGAATATGTGATGTTACCAGGAATGGTGCAAGGATTTTTGCCACCCTATGCGAAAGTTAGTTTTGCCACCCCTTCACCCCGCCCATTGGCTCCTCTCTTTAATACACTCACCCTTACTACTGGGGTAACACACTGTAACAAACCTCCTCCTCATGTAATCTCCTTACTACTGGGGTAACACACTGTAACAAACCTCCTCCTCATGTAATCTCCTTACTACTGGGGTAACACACTGTAACAAACCTCCTCCCCATGTAATCTCCTTACTACTGGGGTAACACACTGTAACAAACCTCCTCATCATGTAATCTCCTTACTACTGGGGTGACACACTGTAACAAACCTCCTCCTCATGTAATCTCCTTACTACTGGGGTGACACACTGTAACAAACCTCCTCCTCATGTAATCTCCTTACTACTGGGGTGACACACTGTAACAAACCTCCTCCCCATGTAATCTCTTTACTACTGGGGTGACTCACTGTAACAAACCCCCTCCTCATGTAATCTCCTTACTACTGGGGTGACACACTGTAACAAACCTCCTCCTCATGTAATCTCCTTACTACTGGGGTGACACACTGTAACAAATCTCCTCCTCCTCCTCCTCATGTAATCTCCTTACTACTGGGATGACACACTGTAACAAATCTCCTCCTCCTCATGTAATCTCCTTACTACTGGGGTGACACACTGTAACAAACATACATTATAGAGACGGTGGTGCCGGCTGGGCTGGCGCTTCAGATGCTGCTGACTACTAAATTTTTTTTGCAGCGGGCAGAGCAGCGCCCCTATCAAAAGGGTGCTCTAGGCGGCTGCCTATTTTGCCTATAGGCAGAACTGGCTCTGGATGTTACAGTGCAGAGGTGCTGTCATGAGCCCATGG
Organism: Hyla sarda; assembly: GCF_029499605.1. Lineage (NCBI taxonomy): Eukaryota > Metazoa > Chordata > Amphibia > Anura > Hylidae > Hyla > Hyla sarda. The sequence goes on from NC_079195.1 coordinate 205,625,258, forward strand.
CTAAGTCAAGGCTAAATTCAAGTAACTTAGCTAGAGAAAAACAAGTTCCACCTCGATTCCCAGGGGCATTGGGACAACTTTTGCAGCTATTGGCTAGGAGTTGTAAATGGATAGGTTTGTTATGGGGATTTGCTCCTACTCTGGACAGTTCCTAAAATAGACAGAGGTGTCAGCAGAGAGCACTGTGGTCAGACAGAAAGGAGATAAAAAATAAAAAAAATAAAAAAAAAGAACTTCCTTAGGAGCATACAGCAGCTTATAAGTACTGGAAGGGTTAAGATTTTTAAACAGAATTAAGTTAAAAATCTGTTCAACTTTCTGGCACCAGTTGATATAAAAATAATGTTTTCCAGCGGAGTACCCCTTTAACCCCTTAACGACGCAGGACGTATATTTACGTCCTGCGCCGGCTCCCGCGATATGAAGCGGGATCGCGCCGCGATCCCGCATCATATCGCGTGGGTCCCGGCGCTAATCAACGGCCGGGACCCGCGGCTAATACCACACATCGCCGATCGCGGCGATGTGCGGTATTAACCCTTTAGAAGCGGCGGTCAAAGCTGACCGCCGCTTATAAAGTGAAACTGAAAGTATCCCGGCTGCTCAGTCGGGCTGTTCGGGACCGCCGCGGTGAAATCGCGGCGTCCCGAACAGCTGATCGGACACCGGGAGGGCTCTTACTTGCCTCCTCGGTGTCCGATCGACAAATGACTGCTCCGTGCCTGAGATCCAGGCAGGAGCAGTCAAGCGCCGATAATGCTGATCACAGGCGTGTTAATACACGCCTGTGATCAGGATGAGAGATCAGTGTGTGCAGTGTTATAGGTCCCTATGGGACCTATAACACTGCAAAAAAAAAGTAAAAAAAAAGTGTTAATAAAGGTCATTTAACCCCTTCCCTAATAAAAGTTTGAATCACCCCCCTTTTCCCATAAAAAAAATTAAACAGTGTAAAAAAAAAAAATAATAAACGTATGTGGTATCGCCGCGTGCGTAAATGTCCGAACTATAAAAATATATCATTAATTAAGCCGTACGGTCAATGGCGTACGCGCAAAAAAATTCCAAAGTCCAAAAAAGCGTATTTTGGTAACTTTTTATAACATTAAAAAATGAATAAAAAGTGATCAAAAAGTCAGATCAAAACAAAAATCATACCAATAAAAACTTCAGATCACGGCGCAAAAAATGAGTCCTCATACCGCCCCGTACGTGGAAAAATAAAAAAGTAATAGGGGTCAGAAGATGACATTTTTAAACGTATAAATTTTCCTGCATGTAGTTATGATTTTTGCCAGAAGTGCGACAAAATCAAACCTATATAAGTAGGGTATCATTTTAACCATATGGACCTACAGAATAATGATAAGGTGTAATTTTTATCGAAATATGCACTGCGTAGAAACGGAAGCCCCCAAAAGTTACAAAATGGCGTTTTTTTTTTCGATTTTGTCGCACAATGATTTTTTTTCCGTTTCGCCGTGCATTTTTGGGTAAAATGACTATTGTCACTGCAAAGTAGAATTGGCGACGCAAAAAATAAGCCATAATATGGATTTTTAGGTGGAAAATTGAAAGGGTTTTGATTTTTAAAAGGTAAGGAGGAAAAAACGAAAGTGCAAAAACGGAAAAACCCTGAGTCCTTAAGGGGTTAAATAACTAAAATCGAGAAACAAAATATCCGCAATCAGCAAGAGCCATGATCTGTATATGGTCTATTTCAGTGGTGTCTGAGCGAACTTACAGTAAATTCGATTCGTCACGAACTTCTCGGCTCGGCAGTTGATGACTTTTCCTGCATAAATTAGTTCAGCTTTCAGGTGCTCCCGTGGGCTGGAAAAGGTGGATACAGTCCTAGGAGACTCTTTCCTAGGACTGTATCCACTTTTTCCAGCACCGGAAAGCTGAACTAATTTATGCAGGAAAAGTCAGCAACCGCCGAGCCAAGAAGTTCGTGACGAATCGAATTTACTGTAAGTTCGCTCATCTCTAGTGTCCAACCTGCGGACCTCCAGATGTTGCAAAACTACAACCCCCAGCATGTCCGGACAGCCAACGGCTGTCCGGGCATGCTGGGAGTTGTAGTTCTGCAACATCTGGAGGTCCGCAGGTTGAAGACCACTGGTCTATTCAGATCAGCACACACCTGACCTTAGCTAGGTTCATCCAGGTTCTCCAAGCTTGCATGTTCCTTACTCTTTGTGGATTTCATACTGTACATCCATCTCCTAACCTGCATCATGTTCCGTCTCCCATCTGTACTATTCCGGCTGTTTTGTGGGCAATTTATTCCACTTTTGTAATTACATTTTTTTTTATCTGTCACCGAGATCAATTGAGTATCCATGTGTATTAGAATAAAAAGCTATTTCATTTTCCACCTGACTGAAAAATAGTGATTTTACATAAAAATGACAATAAGTGAGATGAAAGGAGAACCGGGGAACAGAAATGGATGTCGCCCCGGTATATTCTCGACCACGTTGCCTGACAGATCACCGGTCTAATTGCTTCTGGGAAGTTAGTTTAGCGATCTGTGGATTGTGTTCGCTATACATCAGTAATGGGATCTGAAAACGTCTCTTCTGAAGGACCTCAGCGTGGAAATATTAGCCATGTCAGCTCCTTCAAATAGTTCCTGAAAATACATTTGATGTATTGGCTTTGTGGCTCCTCCATTGCCCTCCATTTTTTTTTTTTTTTTAGGCAGCTTGTGGACCACTGTGCTAGGGGGAATTCACACAAGACAGATTTCAAATTCGATGAGCAAGAATTTTCGTCCCCTAGGCAAAAGCTAATTTTGCCACGCCCTTGACTCCACCCATTGGCCAGCCCTTTGACAAGCCCCACCTTACTACTGGGTTGACACACTGTAACAAATCTCCTCCACATGCTGCTGGTCGAGTGAGTGGTTTGGATGCTGCTTGTATAACTTTCTTGTGACGGGCAGAGTGGCGCCCCCCCATCAAGAGGGCGCTCTAGGCAGCTGCCTATAGGCAGAGCCGGCCCTGAATGGGGCAGTCACCTACATTTATGCAGCCAGTATAAATATAAAGGCAGAAGATCCTGCACTCACTGCCATTAAGTGGGTACTCTGGTGCTTAGACATCTTGTTGCCGCTGGGGACCCCCGGGATCTTGCACGCGGCACCCCGTTTGTAATCAGTCCCCGGAGTGTGTTCGCTCCGGGTCTGGTTACCGGCGACCACACGGCCGGCGGAATGTGACTTCACACTCCGCCCCTCAATGCAAGCCTACAGGAGGGGGCGTGACAGCTATCACACCCCCTCCCATAGGCTTGCATTGAGGGGCAGAGCGTGACGTCACGTCTCCGCCCCCGTGTGACGTCGGTGATCAGACCCGGAGCAAACACGCTACGGGAATTGATTACAAACAGGGTGCCGCGTGCAAGATCACGGGGGTCCCCAGCGGCGGGACTCCCCCGATCAGGCATATTATCCCCTATCCTTTGGATAGGGGATAAGATGTCTAAGCACCGGAGTACCCCTTTAAAGGTGTTTTATCCTTAATGCCAGAGTAGAGTGCAGCTGGGTACCCCCGCAATCTGTCATTCAGTACCCACCTTTGCGAGCTCTCCATAGCGGGGCTCCCGCGTAGACTTGCATTAAGGGGGCGGGGCATGATGTCACACAGGGGCAAAGTCGTGACATCACGATACTCCGGCCCCGTGGTCGTCATGCTGCACACTCGGAGCCTCCAGCGCTGTGAAGAGCTCGCAAAGGTGGGTGCTGAATGACAGATTGCGGGGGTCCCCAGCGGCGGGACCCCCGTGATCAGACATCTAATAAGATGTATTAGGGCCAGAGTACCCCCTTTAACCTTTCTAATATAATTCATAAACATTTTTAGCTCCATTTTTTTAAACCATGGTTTATAAAAACGACCATTCAGAATATAATCCTGTCCGACTGCAGAATCATCTTTGTCCTATCTAAAGCACAGTCTGGGACAAATTTATGGTAAGTAACTTCAAACTGCTGTCTGAAAACAGAGAGGAGGGGGTTACAGAGCATCCTGCAGTGATTGGATGAAGAGACCCAGCACAGCAGACATAGGGAGGAAGTGAATGCATGGTGAGTGACGGCACTTGCCTGGGACACACCCCTTTCTGAGCAGTAGATGTCAGAATAAGTGCGCAGCAGAACAGAGGGATTTGTGAGTCAAATACAGAAGCTAGACACATAAAAAAGACATATAAAGATTCTGCATGACCCAGTGAATAACATATAGAAGCATCAGTTTTTTTTCTGTACGCTTTAAGTAGCAGTGAAATACACTAAATTACCATAAGTGAGTACCATAAAATACCTTTTCTAACAGCTCTATACAGTTTTTAAGTAAAAGTGCTATGCAATTAATATTCAGATTTATAGGGGTCACAAACCACAGCCAGATCTAGGGTGCCCTCTGCAGCATGGGCAGTTAATGCCCATCTATAAGGCTCGCCCTGTAGACTGATCTTAGAGGAAACACCTTCCTTTAAGATTCCTCCATCTTTCTTTTCTGCTTTAGTCCTGAAATACTCGAATAAATCCGCAGTATTGGCCGAGTATCAGAAATCTGAATTCTGGAATGTATGCATTTGCATTTTTGTTGTAACCTGGGAATTCCGACTTTAAACGAAAGAAAGCTTAAGTGGATTAGTAAAAGATTAAAAGCTTTTTACCTCACCTGGCAACAAGTTGGGACCTTGGGAAAACTCAGATTATTGACATTAAATGTGTCAGTCTTCCTATTAAGAGATGTCTAGAAAGGCCTTGTCAATGGACTCCGTGTCCCGAAAATGTGTAGTTCCTGGAAAATCTACTTTTTTCTTTGTAATTATTTACTTTTTATTGTAACCATTTCAAATCATAAATTTGTGTGAAGGTGTCTACCAACGAGAAAGAAATCATTTCTTAAAGGGGTATTCCAGGAAAAAATTTTTTATTTAATATATCAACTGGCTCCAGAAAGTTAAACAGATTTGTAAATTACTTCTATTAAAAAATCTTAATCCTTCCAGTACTTATGACCTTCTGAAGTTAAGGTTGTTCTTTTCTGTCTAAGTGCTCTCTGATGACTCTTGTCTCGGGAAACGCCCAGTTTAGAAGAGGTTTGCTATGGGGATTTGCTTCAAAACTGGGTGTTTCCCAAGACACATGTCATCAGAGAGCACTTAGACAGAAAAGAACAACCTTAACTTCAGAAGGTCATAAGTACTGAAAGGATTAAGATTTTTTAATAGAAGTAATTTACAAATCTGTTTAACTTTCTGGGGCCAGTTGATATATAAAAAAAAGTTTTTTTCCTGGATAACCCCTTTAAGTTACGACATTAGAAGGAGGCGAAGCCTGGGAAGGGCAGTATTTTGTTGTTTGTGGTAGCAGTGCACATGTAGGGTTAACCGTTGTTCACAGTATAGGAATTAATCCACCGCTTCCTCTGTTTGAATTTTGCTTCTTTTATTCAATCATATTAAAAAAAAGAAGTATAATTTACAGTAAAAGAAGCAAATGGCCAGGAGAGATACTAGACCCACTAGATCAGTGTTTCCCCACCAGTGTGCCTGCAGCTGTTTAAAAATGACAACTCCAGCATGCCCGGACAGCCAAAGGCTGGAAATCTCACCGTGTGCAGCAGAATCCCAATAAAATCAATGGGACTCTGCTGCAGCGGAATGTCCATGCTGGAAACATCTGACACAGAAATTACGCCATGTGCTCAGTGCAGCAGAATCCCATTGAATTCAATGGGACTCTGCTGCAGCCGCATTTCCGTGCGGACATTCTTAGCGAAATTCTGCATGGGAATTCCAACTTGTGAACATGGCCTTACAGAATGGGTGGAAAACCATTGCTGGACTTTTCCTTTACTTCGGCTCTGCTGTTTAAAGCTTTCCGACCACTAAGAGGGTATCAAGCAGGCCAGAGAGGGCTGGGGGCCCTCAATCTTGAGATACGCACGGTTCTCTGACATTTATGGCATATTTTATGGATATGCCCAGGGCCATATTTACATCTCATGCTGCCCTAAGCACTCAGGGTAATTAGGGGGATTCCACATGTATCACATTTTTTTTTCATGCAGATCTGCCAAAAAAAACATAATGCATTACATACAGATTTTGTTAAAAATTTACCATTGACCTCACTCCTATACACAGAAATGTGATAACATTAAAGGGGTACTCCGCTTCTAGACATCTTATCCCCTATACAAAGGATAGGGGATAAGTTGTCTGATTGCGGGGGTCCAGCCACTGGGGACCCCTGCGATCTCGCTCCGTGCCGAATGACTGGCGTTGTGGGGCGGAGGCTTGTGACGTCACGGTCACACCCTGCTTGTGACATCACGGCCACGCCCCCTCAATGCAAGTCTATGGGAGGGGGCGTGACGCCCGTCACGTCCCCTCCCATAGACTTGCATTGAGGGGGCGTGGTTGTGACATCACGAGCGGGACGTGGCTGTGACATCATGAGCCTCAGGCGCTGGACCCGACGCTCTAAACGATCGCTGGGTACAGCAGGGAGATTGCGGGGGTCCTGACCAACGGGACCCCCCCCCTTCAGACATTTTATCACCTATCCTTTGGATAGGGGATAAGATGTCTAGAGGTTGAGTTCCCCTTTAATCACCGATTCACAACATAATGAACGACTATGGCTGCAGATCTGCGGGTACATTTTTTTTATGCAGTTCTAACCTTTATCTTTTTTTTTTTTTACTCACTGAAATGCTGCCCTGATTAAACATTGCCACCCTAGGCACAGGCCCACAGGATATGCTATGATATGCTATGAATGTTCATACATGTGTGAATCATATGCAGTGAGCTCCTATAAGTATTATAGCAAGGCTATTACAGGTAGATGACTGCGTTCCAGGAGGCTTCAATACATTACCTTTGTAAATCCTTGTTAAAATGGGTACTCCTGTAGAAAACTTTTTTTTTTTTAAATCAACTGGTGCCAGAAAGTTAAACAGATTTGTAAATCACTTCTATTAAAAAATCTTAATCCTTCCAGTACTTTTTAGGGGCTGTATACTAAAGAGAAATCCAAAAAAGAAATGCATTTCCTCTGATGTCATGACCACAGTGCTCTCTGCTGACCTCTGCTGTCCATTTAAGGAACTGTCCAGAGCAGCATATGTTTGCTATGGAGATTTTTTCCTGCTCTGGACAGTTCCTAAAATGGACAGCAGAGGTCAGCAGAGAGCACTGTGGTCATGACATCAGAGGAAATGCATTTCTTTTTTGGATTTCTCTTTAGTATACAGCCCCTAAAAAGTACTGGAAGGATTAAGATTTTTTAATAGAAGTGATTTACAAATCTGTTTAACTTTCTGGCACCAGTTGATTTAAAAAAAAAAAAAAGTTTTCCACAGGAGTACCCCTTTAACCTCTTAAGGACCCAGGGCGTATGGATACGCCCTCACACCCTGGGCCGCGCGCCGGGCACAGATCGTAACTGGATGCCTGCTGAAATCCTTCAGCAGGCATCCAGGGCAAACGCCGAGGGGGGCCATGCAGGCCCCCCATGTCGGCGATCGCCGCAAATCGCAAGGGAAATCGCCCTTGCGATCTGCGGCGATACCGGCCTGATCGGGTCTCTGGGACCCGACCGCCCGATAATTTCGCATGATCCCAGCTGTCACAGACAGCCAGGACCATGCTAATGTATAGGAGCGAGGTGGCAAGCCTGCCACCTCCTCCTATACCCTGCGATCTGTCGGTTAGTTAACCGACCAATCGCAGGGGGGGGGGCGGTTACTTCCTCCCGTCCTGCCCGGCCCCTTGAAGTCCGGAGAGGACGGGAGGAAGACCGGAGGACGCGGCGGGGGACGGGGGAGTGCTGGGGACCGGCCCCGGCACTTACCTCGTCCCTGAAGACCCGGATCCCGGCGAGGAAGATGGCGGCGGCGACAGGTGAGTAGATCTTCAGCCGCGGTCGGGCCCTTTACAGCAATGCACGTCGCCGTAAAGCGACATGCATTGCTGTAATGGGACCCTGTAAACTACAACTCCCAGCATGCCCAGACAGCCCTTGGCGTCTGGGCATGCTGGGAGTTGCAGTTTTGCAACATCTGGAGGTCCACAGTTTGGAGACCACTGTGCCCTTCCAGATGTTGCAAAACTACACATCCTCAGCATGCCCTTACTGTCCAGGCATGCTGGGAGTTGTAGTACTGTAACATATGGCCCTTCAGATGTTGCAGAACTACAACTCCCAGCATGCCTGGACAGTTTTGGCATACTGGGAGTTGTAGTTTTGCAACATCTGGAAGGGCACAGATTGGGAACCACTGTATTAGTGGTCTGCAAACTGTAGTCCTCCAGATGTTGCAAAACTACAACTCCAAGCATGCTGGGAGTTGTAGTTCGGCAACATCTGGCTCTAAAGATGTTGCCGAACTACTACTCCCAGCATGCCTGAGAATGTTTGGGAGTTGTGGTTTTGCAACAACTGGAAGCACACTGGTTGGGAAACATTGTCTGTTTCCTAACTCAGTGTTTCCCAACGCGTGTGCCTCCAGCTGTTGCAAAACTATAACTACCAGCATGCACTGATAGACTGTGCATGCTGGGAGTTGTAGTTTTGCAACAGCTGAAGGTCCCCCCTGTGAATGTACAGGGTACATTCACATGGGCAGGGGCTTACAGTGAGTATCGGGCTGCAAGTTTGCGATGCAGCAAATTTTGCGCGGCAGCTCAAACTCGCTGTAACACCCGCCCGTGTTACTGTACCCTAAAAACACTACACTACACTAACACAAAATAAAATAAAAAGTAAAAAACACTACATAAACACATACCCCTACACAGCCCCCCTCCCCTCCCAATAAAAATGAAAAACGTCTGGTACGCCACTGTTTCCAAAATAGAGCCTCCAGCTGTTGCAAAACAACTCCCAGTATTGCCGGACAGCCATTGACTGTCCAGGCATGCTGGGAGTTTTGCAACAGCTGGAGGCACCCTGTTTGGGAATCACTGGCGTAGAATACCCCTATGTCCACCCCTATGCAAATCCCTAATTCAGGCCTCAAATGCGCATGGAGCTCTCACTTTGGAGCCCTGTCGTATTTCAAGGCAACAGTTTAGGGTCACATATGGGGTATCGCCGTACTCGGGAGAAATCGCCTAACAAATTTTGGGTTGCTTTTTCTCCTTTCACACCTTATGAAAATGTGAAGTTGGGGTCTACACCAGCATGTTAGTGTAAAAAAATAAATTTTTTACACTAACATGCTGGTGTTGCCCTATACTTTTCATTTTCACAAGAGGTAAAAGGGAAAAAAGCCCCCCAAAATTTGTAATGCAATTTTTCTCCCGAGTACGGAGATACCCCATATGTGGGCGCAAAGTGCTCTGGGGGCGCACAACAAGGTCGAGAAGGGAGAGTGCACCATGTACATTTGAGGTGATTTGCACAGGGGTGGCTGATTGTTACAGCGGTTTTGACAAAGTTTTTTTTTTGCTGTTCTGGCACCATAGGGGCTTCCTAAATGCAACATGCCCCCCAAAAACCATTTCAGAAAAACGTACTCTCCAAAATCCCCTTGTCACTCCTTCGGTTCTGAGCCCTCTACTGCGCCCGCCGAACACTTTACATATACATATGAGGTATGTGCTTACTTGAGAGAAATTGGGCTACAAATATAAGTATACATTTTCTCCTTTTACCCCTCGTAAAAATTCAAAAATTGGGTCTACAAGAACATGCAAGTGTAAAAAATGAAGATTGTGAATTTTCTCCTTCACTTTGCTGCTATTCCTGTGAAACACCTAAAGGGTTAAAAGGCTGACCGAATATCATTTTGTATACTTTGGGGGGTGCAGTTTTTATAAGGGGGTCATTTGTGGGGTATTTCTAAGATGAAGACCCTTCAAATCCATTTCAAACCTGAACTGGTCCCTGAAAAATAGTGAGTTTGGAAATTTTGTGAAAAATTGGAAAATTGATGCTGAACTTTGAAGCCCTCTGGAGTCTTCCAAAAGAAAAAACTTGTCAATTTTATGATGCAAACATAAAGTAGACATATTGTATATGTGAAAAAAAAAATTTAATATTTTGAATATCCATTTTCCTTACAAACAGAGAGCTTCAAAGTTAGAAAAATGCAAAATTTTCAAATTTTTCATAAAATTTTCAAATTTTTCACCAAGAAAGGATGCAAGTTACAATTTTTTTTACCACTATGTTAAAGTAGAATATGTCACGAAAAAACAATCTCGGAATCAGAATGATAAATAAAAGCATCAGAGTTATTAATGTTTAAAGTGACAGTGGTCAGATGTGCAAAAAATGGCCGGGTCCTAAGGTGTAAAATGGCTGGGTCCTTAAGAGGTTAAGGCAACTCAATGGGGTTTGAACACTTTATACTACTGACCTTATTGAGCAGAATAGTGGAGTATGACCTGTGGCCATTGAGCTGTTGTGAACCCGCAACCCTCAGCAGCTTGTAGTTTCGCAACTAGAGACCGGAGACCACTAAGAGGCCACTAAGTTACGATTCCGAGAGTAAAACTCTGCAGCTCTCCTTATAACTCCTCTCACAACTACTGAGATTACTTCTAGTGGTAAATGTTATGTAAAATTGGGCATGTTAAAGTAATCTACCGTCATTTTTTTTTCTACTGTCATTTTTTTTTCCAGAAAAATATAATAACAAAAGTTTAAAATGGGGAAAAAATTGTCAAGTTTAAATTGAACGGAATAGCTGGGATTTCAGCAAAGTGGGCAATCTGGACGAAAATAAGGGGAGGTAATTTTGGACTTTTCTATGAAACAAAAGCCACTTTTATACAGATTGTTTCTAAAATCATGTTTATCCGAATGCAACAGAAAAATCTGAATGTGAATCGCGGAGCGGTGAATATAATATGCGTTCTGCAAACGGAGAATTAATTATTCAGAGCCACCTACTCTCACAGCCTCTGTGCAGACTGAACACAACCGGCCTTCGCTTTAACTCTATTTCTCCCAGATACTGTACGCCTGCCATTGTACATATATAAATAATTCCAATATTGCCCTTTAAGATCTGAGAATAATAACACCTCATGGAGGCGCATTGGAACACCCATAGAAATCTACAGCCCCCTACTGTGTCCTCATATGAGCCATGTTCCATTAGGCTGCTGTATTGAAGAGGTAGGATTTGGTGCCAAATTCAGGCCCCATACAATGGAACACAAAATTCCTACAGATCTTTAAAGGGGTACTCCAGCCCCAAGACATCTTATCCCCTATCCAAAGGATAGGGGATAAGACGTTTGATTGCGGGGGTCCCGCCACTGGGGACCCCCGCAATCTAGCATACAGCACCGCCCTGTAAGCACTGCTGGAAGCTCTCAGTGTTATGCCTCCCGACCACGGGGACGAGTATCGTGATGTCATGACTCCGCCCCGTGTGACGTCACGCCTCGCCCCTTCAATGCAAGTCTATGGGAGGGGGCGTGACGGCCGTCACGCCCCCTCCCATAGACTTGCATTGAGGGGGCAGGGCGCGACATCACACGGGGGCAGAGTCGTGACGTCACGATACTCCGGCATAACACAGAGAGCCTCCAGCGCTTCCAGTAGTGCTTACAGGTGGGTGCTGCATGCTAGATTTCGGGGGTCCCCAGCGGCGGGACCCCCGCGATCAGACATCTTATCCCCTATACTTTGGATAGGGGATAAGATGTCTTGAGGCCGGAGTACCCCTTTAAACCCTATTCCACTCCCTAATGTACAATTATGTCATGCAAAAGAACAAGCTCTCATATAGTTCTGGGGATGGAAAAAAAAAAAGTTATGTCTCTTTAAAAGCGAGTAGGAAAAAAAACAAAAACGCAAAAATGAGAATTGACTGTGCCCTCAAGGTTTCTTACTAGGCCATGCAGATTCTTTACATGTCTTTTTATGTGTCTAGCTTTTGTATTTGGCTCCCAAATCCCTGTGTTCTGCTGATCACTCATTCTGACATTCACTGCTCGGGAAGGGGCGTATCCAAGGCAAGCACTGAGCCCGCCCTCATTCACCATGCATTCACTTCCTCCCTGAGTCTGCTGTGCTGTGCTGGGTCTCTTCATTCAATCACTGCAGGCTGCTCTGTAAGCCCCTTCTCTCTGTTTTCAGACAGGAGTCTAATAGACAGGACAGGAGTGAGCACAGACGAGTGCTAGTCCCACCCTCACTTCCTGGACTTTGTACCAGCCTGTTCTTCAGCTGGGACAAAGATGATGCTGCAGCCTGACAGGATTATGCTCTGGATAGTATGGGGACCCCTAATGGTCTTTTTTATAAGCCATGATTTCTATAAAAAGGAGATTACATTTTTTATTAAGCATATTAGAAAGGTTAATGTTTTGCCAAGATGTATATTATATAAAACCCCAACCCCACTCATCAGATTGTGCTGGTGCTGCATTGCTGTACTTGTAGTGGTGGCGGCGCATTATCCTGTTCACTTGAATGAGTCAACATTAGTGTTGCTCGCGAATATTCACGAATATCGCATATTCGCGAATATAGCACTATATATTTGTAATTACAAATTTTTTTTTCTTTTCACAGTACACATCACAGTGATCATCCCTCTCTGCTTCCAGCTTGTGTGGTGTAAAGAAGGCTGTAATACTACTGTGTGAGACTGGCGTACGAATTTTCGCACATGCTAATTTTCGCACATGCTAATTTTCGCATATGCAAAAATAAAACGCGAATATTACGAATATGCGAATTTTCGTCCATATATTCGCGAAATATCGCAAATTCGAATATGGCCTATGCCGCTCAACACTAGTCAACATTGCAACACCTTGCACTGACGCTGCTCATAGTGCCGGTAAATATTGAAGACTCTGCAGCCGTCTAAACATGACTGGCAGGGAAGTCCGGAGTGTGATCCCTATCAATATAATAGCCCGAAGATAGGCCATCAATCGTATAAGTCTGGATATCTCCTTTAAAATTTTGGGACACGATGTGTAAGATATATATGCGATGAAACACAGCGAGAACATAGATTTCCTTAGTTCACATTCATCATGGTAGAAACTAATCACACACCTTCTCGATGAAAGGTCAGGACCATCAGTTGCTCATTCTCAGCTGCTGTACCTTCCCTCATTGATCTGCCTTTTATGACACATCGTAAAAATCTTTTTGGAACAAGGAATTTAACTAATATACAATTCACTAAAATATGAATTGGTTCCAGGACAAACCTTGGATGCTGAGACCATTGTATTTTGAGACCAGAACTCTATGGAAAACTAGAAATCGGTTCCAAAGTTTCCAAAATGTCATCCCAAAATAAGAAAAACACTTGGTATGGTTGTTGACAGTATAGAGTCAAATCCATTTCGGCTATCAAATCCGAAATCAAATAGACAGTTCATTTATGGCAGATTCTTCAGAAACAAATTTCAAGAGGATGGCTCTTTACCATTGGGGAAATAATGGGTAGGACCACACATGGAAAAGTTAAGATTACAGAGGTTAAAGGGTTTCTCCCTTATTATTTAAGGGGTACTACGGTGGAAAACAATTTGTATTTTAAATCAACTGGTCCCAGAAAGTTAAACAGATTTGTAAATTCACTTCTGTATAAAAATCTTAATCCTTCCAGTACTTATCAGCTGCTGTATACTACAGAGGAAGTTATGTAGTTCTTTCTAGTCTCACCACAGTGCTCTCTGCTGACACCTCTATCCATGTCAGAAACTGTCCAGAGCAGAATAGGTTTGCTATGGGGATTTCCTGACATGGACAGAGGTGTCAGCAGAGAGCACTGTGGTCAGACAGAAAAGAACTACACAACTTCCCCTGGAGCATACAGCAGCTGATAAATACTGGAAGGATTAAGATTTTTAAATAGAAGTAATTTACAAATCTGTTTAACTTTCTGGCACCAGTTGATGAAAATGTTTTTTTTCCCACTGTAGTACCCCTTTAAGTTATTCCCCTATTCACTGGATAGGGAGATAGCAGGCAGATCGATGGAGGTCTGACTGTTTTGACCTCCCAGCAACGTCGAGAACAGGGACATTTGTTCAGACTGCTCCATTCACTTTCTATGCGTCAAACATCTCCAAGTTTAGCGATTGAGAATGAATGGAGCTGCAGGCGCGTTTCACACCTGATTGCTTCAGGGGTCCATTGTTTAGCCCAATGTTTCCCAACCAGTGTGCCTCCTGCTGTTGCACAACTACAATTCCCAGCATGCCTGGACAGCCTTTGGCTGTCCGGGCATGCTGGAAGTTGTAGTTTTGCAACAGTTTGAGACACCCTGGTTAGAAAACACTGATTTAGCTTCATCTGGGCACGGCTCTTATTTCTCCATTTTTATTAAAAATTCTTTAACTTTTCCAATCAAACTGTTTTCTTGCAAAGGCGAATACATCAACTTTTTTTTTTGCTTTTTCCACATTACTAACCTGCTCTCTAGATATAATATGGTACACATGCAAATGACATAGCCGAAATTTGCAATACACTGTATGCTAGATTCAAGCCCTGGGCAACCGGCTGAATTTTTCTAATGACGGTACCAACCTTGAAAGAGTGATTGCCTAACTTAGTCATATTAACAAACAGGTCCATCATCCTGCAGATCCTAACTACAAAGCATTATGGATATTTTTCTTGCTATTTTTCCTTTTTTATAATAACACTGAATAATATAGTGAACCGAATGCAAGTTGTTTAATTTTGGAAACAAGCAGTATCCTCGGGATATGCATGAATGCTTGCAGTACATTAGTAATTTGCTAATACCCTATTACATTCTGGCCTAAGAGAAGCACCAGGGAAAATTGGCAGTCATTTGCTAGAGGTCTGAGGGGGACTGCTAAAATGAATTAAGAATTCCACAATATTCTGAGACGAGATTGTCAAATACAGCTCAGCTTGAAATACATTAATTCAATGCACAATTCTATTGTGTATGCATTGGAAACAATGTATCATCCCTCCAGTAAGCAGGAGTCTGCCTTGCTTTATTTCCCATTGGGAGTCGGGTGATGATTTTTTACCTATAATTTAGTTATTCGCCTCTGAAGCACAAAAAACTTGTTACTCGGTTTCTCGGCTAAACCTAGAGGGGATGGTCTTCTTTTGACAATGCATTTTTTGCAGTAAAGGTCCCCAAATGATAAGCCCATCGTAAGGTTTCCTGCTGCCGGAATCCTCAGCAATTAGCTGTAATCTGTAAGGGAGTTCAGAAGTAAGTGCACAATTCCCCTGTAGCACCCCCGCAGGGGAAAGGAAGTGTTACATTTAAAATGAGAGGGCTGTCTGTGTAATGCGTGGATGCGATGGGTCCTCCAGAGTGAGAGGTGTTCTTTGTGGCTGCTCTTGCTTGTAGGTAAAGTTTATTCTTGTATTTGGCAACCAAACAACTGTGTTAACATTTTTTATATTGTTTTATGGAGAACTTCAGTAATTTTTTACATTTTTAATCATTATGCCCAGGCTGCAAGAATAAGAAAAAGAAACTTTAACTTACCTTCCAACGCTCCCTCGGCGCTGCCGATTTTGCCATCCCATCCTCGGGCCCCCTCTTCTTCCAGCTTTTGGTGCCCGCTCAGCTTATCGCTGGCCCCAGTGATGTCCTACCTCAGCCAGTAATAAGTTGAGTGGCAGTGTCATGTAACAAGTCTGAGCCCAGCCTTGTTCCTTCCTGGTGCTCGGGCCCGTTAAATGACAGTGCCACTTGCGGATCTGCAACTTCACATTCGCAGCGGATCTGGTGCTTGTGAATACACTCCTAAAGGGGTGCTCTGGGCAAATAAGACATTTATTATCAACAGGATAGGGGATTAGTTTCTGATCACTGGGGTGTCAACTTCTGCCCCCCCCCTCCCCCCGTGACCTCCTGCATGGGGTCTGGCTTCTCACCTTCCCTCGGTTCGCTTCGGCGCGCACCCTTGGAGATGAGCTTCATTGACGCAATAGGAGGGACCTATGAGTGGAGGGTAAATCCAATATTATTAACATTTGACCGCTAAGCGGTCACTAAGACCCTAAATTTCCCACCCAATTTAAAACTTAACGTTTAATGAGCCGAGATTAAAATAACCTCACACATATTGATCCATGGTGCATTGATTGGCATGACACTGCATGCTATAGAAGTGAATTGAAAAATTAGACTGTGGCTGCAGTCCACAGTCTATAGTGTGAGACAATTAAAAATCTAACACATTGCCCGCCCGCCCGACGTTTCGCCACAGGCTGTGGCTTTATCAAGGGCTAAGAGGCAAATGGCGTGCAAACAAGCCTTGCAGGGGTTTAAATAACCTCCTGTCTCTAACGTCATTAGAACATGTCACTTCCTGTATTAACATGACATCTCATTGGTTACAATCATATGCAGACTCATGATTGACCGCTTCCTGGCCAATGAATTTTTAGACCAGGATGCATCTTGCTATATTCGTTTGATTGACAGCATCCTTGACCAACCAGCTGAGAACAATCAAGCTTCTGAACTCCTCATTGGTGCCGGAAGCTGTATACGTATATGCGCCATCGGTCCTGCGCTAACTAATAGCTTCCCGAACCTCCGATATGGGCGCATGCGCAGTACGGATGCGCAGAAAAACGTGCGCGAATACTTAGTCATATACAGGCACTGCTGGAAGCTGCGCGACAGACATATGCGCCGGCACTTAGCCGATTTTTGGCATATGATTCACTCATGGCTATTGTGATAGGGCTGTAATACACAATATAACCACTATTGTGAACAACGACTGCGTAGCAAGTGATAGGTTAATTCGAGAACACTAATAAGTTACTATCTGGCAATATAAGACGGCCAACCTAGCAACGTAAGTATAAGATCAGAACAAGGAAATATTAATCGATAGAGGGAGGTCAGAACAATTAATATTTCCTTGTTCTGATCTTATACTTACGTTGCTAGGTTGGCCGTCTTATATTGCCAGATAGTAACTTATTAGTGTTCTCGAATTAACCTATCACTTGCTACGCAGTCGTTGTTCACAATAGTGGTTATATTGTGTATTACAGCCCTATCACAATAGCCATGAGTGAATCATATGCCAAAAATCGGCTAAGTGCCGGCGCATATGTCTGTCGCGCAGCTTCCAGCAGTGCCTGTATATGACTAAGTATTCGCGCACGTTTTTCTGCGCATCCGTACTGCGCATGCGCCCATATCGGAGGTTCGGGAAGCTATTAGTTAGCGCAGGACCGATGGCGCATATACGTATACAGCTTCCGGCACCAATGAGGAGTTCAGAAGCTTGATTGTTCTCAGCTGGTTGGTCAAGGATGCTGTCAATCAAACGAATATAGCAAGATGCATCCTGGTCTAAAAATTCATTGGCCAGGAAGCGGTCAATCATGAGTCTGCATATGATTGTAACCAATGAGATGTCATGTTAATACAGGAAGTGACATGTTCTAATGACGTTAGAGACAGGAGGTTATTTAAACCCCTGCAAGGCTTGTTTGCACGCCATTTGCCTCTTAGCCCTTGATAAAGCCACAGCCTGTGGCGAAACGTCGGGCGGGCGGGCAATGTGTTAGATTTTTAATTGTCTCACACTATAGACTGTGGACTGCAGCCACAGTCTAATTTTTCAATTCACTTCTATAGCATGCAGTGTCATGCCAATCAATGCACCATGGATCAATATGTGTGAGGTTATTTTAATCTCGGCTCATTAAACGTTAAGTTTTAAATTGGGTGGGAAATTTAGGGTCTTAGTGACCGCTTAGCGGTCAAATGTTAATAAAGAGCTTCATTGACGGCCCGTTTACCAAATCACCAGGCTGAGACAGAACTTATATAGGGTGTTCGGAGGTGGCAACAGCACCCCAGTGTCTGAGGTTGGCTCAAAAACCCTCTGCTACCAGTATTATAAATAGGACATGCTTAGTGGAAGGCTCTGTTACAAATTTTGCTTAGCTACTGTCCACTGCTTTTTTTTTTAAATGAGGAAATTTTATTAAACAATTTTTGTACAAAACAAACAGCACACAAAAACAAAAAACATACATAGTCCCCCCCCCCCCCCAAAAAAAAAAAAACCTCCCCCCTCCCAGAAACACCCTCCCCCAACCCTCGTGTCCTTTCTTCACAGTAGGGAATACCAGAACGAGGTCATGAAAAATAATGCAGTACAATACAATAAATCATCCCACATATAAGAAGCAGGGTCAAAGATAGAAGCATATGCAAAAATACAGTATAAGCTTTACATAGGAACAAGTGTAAAATCTTACAGATGTTTCTGGTTAAGGTGTATCTGCTCCATAAGAACCATTTCTCAGCGTTTAGGATCACAAGTTCCGTTTATACAGGCTCATCAGAAGCTACAAAAGTGTCACGTTGCCCTTCTTTTGGATGGCTTCTGTTTGTAGTACAGACCTTTGCAATATTCTATAGATCCCGACAGACACGCCACTTTTTCGGGTTTTGTTAGTAAAATAGAGAGTCAGTCTGCTTTTTTCAATTCTGGAGCAAAATCGGGCGCAGACAGAATTTCTGGCGCAATGCACCAGAATCTCGCACACAACACGATAAAACATGTCGGGTTTGCAATAGTAAATGAGGGCCATTCTGTGGCCTACGTTTTTTTTCCCCAAAATGGATGTCTATGCGTGGTGGCAGGCATCCATCATAGATATAAGACAGATGTAGCCATTGGGGAGTCACCCTATGTATACCCCCTTCCGGACACCACAGATACATGGGGTGAAAAGAGCCTTGATCCATCTGCCCTCAACCGACTCTTACTTGGTATCCTTGGATAGTCAGCAAAAATATTCCATAGGGCACCACACAATACATCCCAGGGTCTGCGTATAACATGTCTTCTTTAAATAGTCAGGAGACCTATCCGAAAGTGTAATATGAAGGGGTTAAAGCTTTCAGGGGAGCCTGCAATGTTTTTTAATGAATAAACCTTAATGTGACAAAACCTTCTCATCCATTTGATCAGTTACATAGAGGAATAAAATGCCAGTGTAATAAATTCCCTCTGTAAAAAATCAGCACCTTTTCATTCTCCTTCATTATGTCTTTCACTTACCACTAAAACAGAGATATGGCTGCTGGAAACCTTTACATTATTCCTGAATGAGACCAAGTGGCGATTTGACATTTTCTTAGGATCCTTTTTAGGATTTAAGAAAAAAAATGTCTTGGTCTCTAAAAGTTTTTTACTATTATTCCCAGTACTGTATAATATATATATATATATATATATATATATATATATATATATATATATATATATATATACTGTATCATACACAGAGTGGATCTGGCTGGACATTACCAGTGGTGTTCCTATTAGGCAATACAGTCAATAACCATTCAGATTGACTTATTTTTATATTTTATACATTACTAGCGGTACCCGGCGCACGTTGCTGCACCCAAGAAAGAACACACATATTTAACGTCAACTGTGAATAAAATGTTCTTTATTTTATTGTAATGCTAACTGATACACAATATTTTTGGTGTTTTTTTTTTTGGGTGTATAAATGTATACATTTTTTGGTGTGCCAACTCGCGAGCAAGCAACGTACAACTGGCCATGTGAAAAACATGAATTTTCCAAATTCAATCCAGCAATAGTTAATGATTGCTCTTGTGCTTTGATTAGCAGCGTGTCTCAGCCATTGATGGCCGCAGGGACCGACACGATATGACGCGGGGTCAGGGCGTGACGTCACTTTCCATTGCCGGAGCCCGCTCATGACGTATGCATACGTCATATAGCGGGAAGGGGGTATATAACAAGTCTTCTTTAAAAAGTGATCGGTTACATAGAGGAGTAAATGCCTAAAAATGTGTACCTAGACTAGCACACACCAGAACTGGAGTATGGGACTTTATGGGACTTTATGTGCAGAACTTCCAATCACTCCCAAAACCTGGACCAAAATTCCAGTCTTATGTTACTAAGGCAAAATGCCTCAGTGTATGTATATATAGTAGTGTCTTCCAATAAACCTTGATACCAACTATTGTATTACTACCACAATGGAGCTATCATCTCGGTATAGAACATTAGCATGACAAATTAGTGCTTTGATCATGCTAGATATGAGCATATTCATTTGTTTAATTAAACAATCTTGGCTTCTCATGGTGTGGGTCATTTTAAAAAATGTTAAAAATAAAATTAAACACATAATTAAGCTGACAAGAGATAAAGACCCTTGTGTTCCGAGTTGAAGGCAGTTAATTTATAAGAAGCTTGGTCCCCGAAGGCTGTGTAGTTTATTAAACTTACTGAGGCAGAGATGTGATAAAATATTTTATGTGCTTCTTTAAAGGCTAAATTGCTCTGACACTTTTAAGGTCCATGCGATGCAGTCAATTAGGGGGCCTTGTTATCATGTTGCTATATGATAAAGCAGGCAAAACAACAGCCCGGCATGTACACTATTAGCGTTATTTCCCTGGTGCCTGGTTAAGTTTGTTGTGTCAGTGCGGCCTTTTGTTTTTGGGATGGCATTATTAAAGTGAGGTGGCCTACAGTGTGCACAGTGTCGTGGATAGCCGACAAGAGTCTAATCTGGGCTCTTTGCTCCTACAGGTTCTACGATTGTTTGTACATTTTACAGTCATGATTTTGTTTAGAGACACCTTTTTGCCTGGGGTGAAAAATATTGGTAAATCCTTAAAAATTTTGTTTTATGGAGCCTGTTGTTGATCCAGCAGGGAATGCTGGCGAGCCTTAGCTCTGGAATATGCAGATATGTTAAAGCACTCTAGGAATTTATTTTTGTGCTTATTTCACTGCTCATTTTAGAAGATATCAAAATAGATGGAAAGCTCACAACAAAAATTGTACGAGGTTAAAGGGGTACTACCGTGCTGACAACTTATCCCCTATCTAAAGGATAGGGGATAAGTTGCCTGATCGCGTGGGCTCCCGCCGCTGGGGACCCCCGCAATCTCGCACGCAGCACCCCGCTCTCATCAGGCCCCGGCGTGAACATCGCTCCGGGTCAGATGACTGCCGATCACGGGAACGGGTTATCGTGACGTCGCGGCTCCGCCCCCATGTGGCGTCACGCTCCGCCCCTCAATGTAAGTCTATGGCAGGGGGCGAGACAGCTGTCTCGCCCCCGCCATAGACTTGCATTGAGGGGGCGGAGCTTGACGCCACATGGGGGTGGAGCCGTGATGTCACGATCACCAGCCCCGTCATCAGACCTGGAGCGGATGTTCGCTCCGGGACCTGATGAGAGCAGGGCGCTGCGTGCGAGATTGCGGGGGTCCCCAGCGGTGGGACCCTGCACGATCAGGCAACTTATCCCCTATGCTTTAGATAGGGGATAAGTTGTCAGCACGGTAGTACCCCTTTAACTGGGTGCACCTGTACCCTCAGATGAAATAACAATGGAATGTAAAATAATAGGGTTCCCAGTCCTCAAATACCTCAGCCAAAAAGGTTGTATAATGGATGTTTGGAAAGATGCATACATTTTATTATAAATAACTTTACACATAAAATTTCTCACAGGGCCCGTGTGATATAACATAAAAATATACTTGATAGTAAATGGGCAAGAAAAAGGGAAACCTGTAAGATACAAGAAAAATGTCCAGTGTGTATGGAAGGACACTTCTGAATATGCAGTATTGCAGTAATATATACATTTTCAGAAGTGTCCTTCTATACACACTGGACATTTTTCTTGTATCGTACAGGTTTCCATTTTTATTGTCCATTTACTATCAAGTATATGTTTATGTTATTTTATGTTATATCACATGGGCCCTGTGAGAAATGTTATGTGTAAAGTTATTTATAATAAAATGTATGCATCATTCCAAACATTCATTGTACAACATTTTTGGCTGAGGTATTTGAGGACTGGGTACTCAATTTAGAAGATGTTAAAATCCTGCATGATTTTGTTACACAAACCCTGCAGAGTGACAAGGTGGTTTTAGTGCTCCCATTGCTGGTATTGAGCCCTTGAGTGTCCCTTCCATGGTACACAGCTATTTCTCATTTTCTCTATTGCAGAGGGCTGGACCAGAGCTAGGCTGTGTTCCAGTAGTACACACAGGACTTCCTCCTTTACTTGTCTGGCTAATCACAGTACTGCACAGGACCTGCTCTCTGCTCTGCCATAACATAGTGCTGATAAAAGTACACTGAACAAGCTGGCACTGTGCTGAGCCGATTATTTACACTGACTGTACACTACTATAGATGGCATGTCGATGGAGAAAGGTAGTAATGCTTTGGTGTTCCAAGGTGCTATGTGACAAGATATAAAGGAAACAGCAGAAGCACACACAGCAAGAAGAGGGTTACACTAAGCACTGAACTGCTGTGTCAAAAGACAGCCATCAGACAAAAAGGGGGGGGGGATGGGAGATGAAATAATGGAGACAACACTGTGTACATTCAGCAGCTGCATGGAAAGAAAAGTATTACGTTAAGCATTGACCTGCTGCTGGTGCAACTAAGATCAGAGTGAATCCTTGATTAACCTTTACCTGTACAGTGCAGATCCAATAGAGCATGGACACATTTTGCAGGTACACAGTCTCTCTCTCTTCTGTACAAAGCAGTGACTACACCCCGCCTACACTTCCTGTGTTTTGTCTTGCTGTGTCTGTTACTAGAGATAGATTTCTAAAAATATCAGGCAGTGGACAGCAGATTGCAGGGAAGGGAGACACCTAGTGGCCAAGATTCCAGAGCCATTTTTGGGGGCATGAAGTAATTTTTAGTAAATGAAGTGATTTACAGAAATGTTAGAAATCATGTAGGCTATCAAATGACGGAAAAACTTCTGGAGGGGTAAAAGAGCTTTAAAACATAACAGAGGTTCTCAACTAAACCAGAGAAACCCATCCATAGACAACGCCATTTAGGAGTTGTTGGTTCTTTTTCAGTAGGATTCCAGTTGGCTGTATGAGATCCTTTGTAGTGGCTCTTAGAAGATTCTGATTCTCTTTGTGGACATCCAGTTGTTGAGAGTAATTCCAATCATGACATTACATTAATGATCTGCAGATAAGAGTATATTAGGAGACTCGAGCATGTCTTGTACTGTTAAAAAGCCTCACTGATATAATCAAAGAGCGGCCCTTTAACCTCTGCCTAGTTAACTAACTTAATTTTTTATTCCAAGACTTTGATCAAAACTTTATTAGTTTACAGAAACCAAAAAAATTTGTTAGTTCAGTAGTAGAACCGGGCAGCATTCACATAATGCAGCATTAGTCTCACTGGCTTTCAGATCATACCTGAAAAGACACAATTGGCAGTGCCACCTTCTCAGTAGTACAGAACAGAGCAAATATATGTTGTGGACATGAGACAGGGAGCTTTGCTTTCACAGCTGTCAAATTACCCAAGGATAATATGGCTGCCTGGCAGACTTTGGTGTTCATCGGTTCAATAACAAGTCACAGGCTTGCCAGTTCACTCAACTTGGCACTGCCACAAACTCCATAAAAATCTCAGCCCTCCTCAGTGTATGGGCGAGTATTGGCTGTGTGTTTGCTATGAAGTTTTGTAATTTCTTATATATGTGAAACATTTTGGACAGAATTGTGTTGTGACCTTTAAATGAATTCATATCCACATATACAGTAACTTCTGCTTCTTAAAAGAAAACAGCAGTATCCAATATGCCCAGGCTGCCAGATAAAAAATATTAAACTTCAACTTACCCTCCACTTTTCCCCTGGTGCTGCTCATATCGCCGTCCTGTCCTCCCTCCCCGGTTTTCCTTTGGCTTTTGGTGCCCAACATGTTACACTGCGGCTCACTTAGTCGCCAACCACAGCGATGCCCTGCCTCAGCCAGAGATAGACTGAGCAGCAGTGTGGTGTATCTGGCCCCGGGCCCAGTCTTCTTCCTGGTCTCCGTGCATGTCCCATGACAACATGACACTGGTTAGCCTATCACTGGTCAAGGAGAAACATTACGGTGATTAGCTGAGCACAGGGTGACGCACCAAAAGCCAAAAGAAGACCAGGGCCAGAGGATGGAACAGAGATCGATGTAAGGTAAATTATAGTTTTGATATTTTTATTATGGCAGCCCAGGCATAATGGAGAAAAAAACTGCTGGAGTTCTACTTTATTGGGAAAAAAATGTTTTTTTTTTTTAAATGACTAGTCTATATAAATGGTTAGGGGCATATAGAAGGCAAGAATGCAAACAGGGTCAGAAAATTGGGCAATAGCGTGTGCCACCCTTTATTCAAAGGGGGTTGTAGTAGCCTTTTAAGCTGCAGGCTGTGTCCTTCTTTTTATTATCTGTGTCTGCCACCTCCATGTTTATTTTTCCTTTATAGACCTGTAGTTTTATGCTGTCCCTGTTTGTTGATTTGTCCAATGCTCTCTTTATCCTGTTGAACACCCCACTGTGCTTCTGTGCCAAGTCCCTGGCTGTTGTAACTGCCACTGAAGAGAGAACAATGGCATGGGCTATGGTGGAGAACCCTACCTCCCAAGCCGGTAAGGAGCCATGCCGGGTGCCATGCTTCATAGTAGTCATGCCTTGACATGGAGGTGCAGAAAATGTTTTTATCTGGCATGTAGAGAAAGTTATTGACCAGCGTTTGCCATCCGATTTGCCTTCGACCGTTGCAGAACTACAACTCCCATCAAGCCGCATGCTGGGAGATGTAGTTTTGCAACAGCCAGAGGCACACTGCTTGAGAAACACTGGTAGAAGCTCATAGAAGTCTGGGAGGCTTGTGGACCATTCAGTGGTACAGGCAGCAATAGGACCCACCATCTGCCTGGCTGTACTGGGCGCTGATTCCAATCCTGATAACAACATCATTCACACAGATAAGGCTCTATGTGACCCCCCCCCCCCCCCCCCCGGCACTCAATTCTTATTTTAGAGACTATATTAGTCTACTGACACTTTTCAGACTGTTAACTTTCAATTAATTGCAGCTGCCATAAAGCACACACCACACACCCTGCTGCACTGTCTATGCATTATTTATATTTTATTTACTTACAGTTAAACAAAAATAATAATTAATAATAAGAATTAAATACATGCAAAATTCCCTTTTTAAAATAAACAGCTCAGCTTACAGCCGTCCGGAAACTGTTGCATTTTATGAAGTTATCCCGTAGTAGATCATTGCAACAATCATTAATATGTAGCTATAAACAGTCGGAGTTATGCCTAAATGTGAAATAGCTTCGTTCTAAAGGGATTTTCCAGAGATTTATAAATAGTAAGTTAGAAGAGTTTTTGCAGGGTTATAATAACGAAATACATAGGGGACGGTGATCTCTGGCACGAGGGCTCATACAGACAAGGCTGGATCATCATTTTTGGGGGTAGCTTTCTCTCTGTAGCAGAGATCTCTCTTGTGGGTGAAGGGGTCAGCTTTGGTCAAATTTTTTTTTGAGTAGTTAGCTTATTGGGCAAAATGTGAATTACTTTGTAATTCCCATTACAATATGGCTGTACACTCCAGGTATACCATCAGAGGATATTCTGATGCACACCGTAATGTAGCCACAGTAATGTCAAATTTTTTACATACAGATATAGCAGCCACCACAATGATCTCGGCAGCACTGCATCTCATGTTTGCAGTGTGTGTGTGCAGCCTTGCAACCGCTTGTTGCCTCTTAGCCCCTCGCGGGTGCAATGTGTATGTGAGCGGTAGTTCCTACACATCACAGCTCACTTTGTTCTGTACATAGACCCTACACTGTCAGTATGAAGAACCATGGAAAGTATGTACTGAAGCAGGGACTCCTGTCAAAAGAAAGGAGTTCCTGCTCATGTACAGTAAGTGGGGATGTATGTAAGTGAGTGGAGCGCAATACAGTGTATGCCTTACCGCTCAGTACCTACAAGTGCAGGGACTCCTTTCTTTGACAGAGATTGCGTAGATTGCAGAGCGCCTAGCCCAGTACATGCCTAACCAGGGACTCCTGTAAATAAAAGGAGTCCCTGTTCCTTAACATACAGCAGTTCCCATGGGATTCATAACACACCATGGGAAAGTAGCAAGTAGTCAATAAAGATGGTGGCCATTAAAACTGTACCATCCAGCCAAAACATGATGTGAATGATTCCTTAGTAGTGCAAGTTTGGCATGTATTTAATAACATGAGTGGTCCATAAGAGGGCCCCACACACACTTCTTGCACTAGGATTGTCTGAAGTTAGCGTCCACTCCTTCCTCAACACTGAAGTTGTGATAGCTTTGTGACACCTAGTGCATGGTTATCTTGAGTCTGTTAACCAAACACACCAATGTGTTTTGTTGGGATAATTTGATACACCAGGAATCAGGATAATGCAAATAAGAAGTTATTATTATTATTATTTTTTATTGTTTATTTTTTATAGTGTCCTTTATTTCTGATTAAAGATTAAAATACATTGATTAAAATAAAGTACACATGATACAGTAGACATGATACAGAGTAACTAACAGACTTATTGGGTTTACAATCTACAAGGTGAGGGAGTAGGAGACAGTAGGAGAGGGATGGCTGGTCATCCGTGAGAAGTTAGGGAAGCAGCCGTTCCCAGTGCAGTGGCAACCAAGTTATTTTAGGTTGTAGGCTTTCCTGAAGAGTCGGGTCTTCAGGTTGCTTTTGAAGGTCTTGATGGTGGGAGAGACAAAATTGGCGTAGCGAGTTCCAATGTATGGGGGTAGCACAGGAGAAGTCTTGAAGACAGTTGTGTGAGGTGCTGAAGAGGAGAGAGCACAGGAGGAGGTCTGAAGAGGATCAGAGATCACATGAGGGACGGCATTAGAAGATCAGGTCAGAGATGTGTTGGGGGGGAGGTTGTGGATGGCTTTGTATGTCATGGTCAACAGTTTAAACGGAATTTGTTGTGCAACAGGTGGGCAGTGAAGGGATTGGCAGAAAGGAGAGGAAGAAGAGGAGCGAAGGTAGAGGTAGATTAGTAACGCGGCAGAGTTGAGGATGGATTGGAGAGATCAAGAGTTTTTAATGGAAGGCCACAGAGGAGGACATTGCAATAGTCCAAGCAGGTGATGTAATGGTAAACTTAGCTTTGCATAATGAGTTAGGGTTACTTATCTTAAAGGGGTACTCCGCTGCTCAGCGTTTGGAACATTTTGTTCCAAATGTTTAGAGCTGGCTCAGGGGCTTGTGACGTCACGGCCCACCTCCTCAATGCAAGTGCATTGAGGGGATCAGGTGTGACGTTACGAGGGGGCGAGGCCGTGACGCCACGAGACCTGGAGCTGGCCCTAAGCATTCAGAACATTTTGTTCCGAATGCCGAGCAGCGGTGTACCCCTTTAATATCAGGAGGGCAGTACAATATATTAACATGATGGATGGGATTCGCTGAAATGGCTGAGTTGCGATCAAGGTGAACATGTCAATATGTATCACTTATAGCTGCAATTGTGGCATAAAAACTGTAGTAAAAAGACTCAAGGCCAAACTGCACTCAGCAGTAATACTGGACTATGCTTTATAGAGCAACACAAAACAGTGTCATTTTACAAGGTTTGTGATGCTCATCTGTTCGAATGCATTAACCTAACATCACAAAAAGCACATTCAAGGGAAACTCCGCTGACTTGTAAGCGAATGTTTCAACTACACAAACAACGTTCTGAAAATCATCCCAGACAGTGTTTTTGTGAAATTGTCAAGATAATTTAACTAGTGTGAAGCAAACAAAAAGATTCGGCGGTAGAATCATTGCTACTAGGAGTTTCATTTATGTATTTGAAATTCCCAAGAGATCACAAGGCAGATTCAAAAGAAAGACAAAAGAAAATATACGCCGGCTCAGAACTGCTGGAAAATGCAAACATGGAATCAGTTGTTTTTTTGGGGCCATAACCTAAATCTGTAGGTAAAAACTGTATAAAATAGGACATTTAAGGACAAGGAAGAAATTCATTTGCAAAACTGGGCAAATGTTTGTTTCACCAGGGCTATGTCAAAAGGTCAACCAGGAAAAACATTGTTTTTTAATTGAATATTATTTGTTACTTTTGTTAGTTCATACATTCTTTGGCTTTACTGGATGCTTAGTTAAAGGGGTATTCCGGGTTTATACATCTTGTTCCCTATCCTTTATGTAGGGGATAAGATGTATGATCGCAGCGGTCCTGCCGCTGGGGACCCCCGCGTTCTCGGTGCAGCCCCCAGCATTCTGTGCCGGGCACTGCTTCCGAGATGGGGACGTGACGTCACGGTCACGCCCCGAGTGATATCACGCCACGCCCTCTCGATTCATGTCTATGGGAGGGGACGTGAACATATTGGTTTCCAAAATATTGCGTGCTCGATATGCTGAAACCCTGCCCACTTCCACCCCATGTTGTTAAATTTTAAAAACAAATACACCATTTGTTTGTGCTGATTTGTACTACAAAAATAAACGTTTGTGCCGCTTTGGTTTCCGAAATATTGCGCGCTCGATTTGCTGGAAAAAAAAATACACTATTCGTTTGTTCCGCAAATCACTGTAACTGATGCATGGATGAAAGGAAAGAAAAAGAATTGAAAAACACTTTTGGTTTCCGAGATATTGCGTGCTCGATATGCTGATACCCCGCCCACTTTCCACCCCATGTTGTTAAATTTTAAAAACAAATACACCATTCGTTTGTGCCGCGTTTGTTCTGGTTTGTGCTGCTTTGGTTCACAATAAAAAAAAATTCCTGTAATGCTTTCTTCTAGAGACTCTCTCCTAGGAATGTATCCACCCTTTCCAGCCCACCGGAACACCTGAAAGCTGAACTAATTTATGCAGTCTAAAGTCATCAACTGCCGAGCTGAGAAGTTTGTGACGAGTCGAAATACTGAAAGTTTGCTCATCTCTACTTTCTTCATTAGTTATGGTTAACATGGAATACTGCAACTAAATATGGCTAAACAATGTTTGCTAGGTATAATGGCCTTCTTTTTAAATTATAGGGTAGCTGTACTGCTTACCTTTCCCGCTGAAATCTCATTATGGGCATGTTCACACTGCAGAATGTCCGTCTGTAGAAATTCCTGGTGGAGATTCTGAGAATGGCGCTAGGACCGCACAGACATTGCCAGTCCCCATAGGCAGTTCTGCAGCAGAATTCTGCTGAAAAAATGGACGTTTATTTTTTTTTATTCCGTAGTGTGCATGGTGCCACGGAATCGCATTGACAACAATGGGACTCTGCTGAACTGGAATTTCTGAGTGGAATTCACAAGCGCAATTCAGCTCAGAAATTCTTTAGTGTGAACACACTCTTAATGTCTGTCCACACTCGTCCACCAGGTGTAATTTTCTATTCTTTCTATTTTTTCACTTTGCAGTTACGTCACATAATGTGTGATTTGGGCTTCTGTACATCCATCGAAAAAGACTTACTACAACCAAAGGCACTAGTGCTTGGCTGTAGAGGTTATAAATCCAGGAGTACCCTGACTTTGTTCCCCAGTGATGGCGCAAACTCTTTACTAATGTGCGGTCCCCTCCAGGGTCAGTGGTCTGGGGTCAAGCTTCTGAAAAAGGTGGAAGCTGAAGCTCAAAATGTACACAGAATGGGCATTAGCCCATGACATCCCTATGACATTGCTGGCGGTGAAGCTACATCTCAGGTAGCAGAGATGCACATACAGACATTTCCACCTCTGCCAGGTATAACCTCTTCCCATCACTGACCGGTCATGGTATATAAAGTAATAACCCTGTGTATATCATAATAAACCATATATTGCTACTTTAATCCCTTAAAGGAAACTGCAGCGTTCTAACACTTATCCCTTTTGATCGCGGCTGGGGGTCCGACCGCTTGTACCCCCGCGATCTCCTGAATGGGGCCCCCGCCTAGAGAGAGGTCGACATATAGAACTACATGGAGGAGACGTGTCAGCCACAACATCATGCTGCAGCCAGCACGCCTCCTGCACGGGAGAGCCGCGGCAGAGCCGTGGCCCCGTGCAGGAGATCGCGGGGGGTCCCAGCGTTCGGACCCACCGCGATTAAACACTTATCCCCTATCCTGCGGATAGGGGATACATTGTTTTTGGCCTCAGATGGCCTTTAAAGTGCACCTCTCCTCAACTAAAACTTTTTATATAATGTAGATAATACCATTATATGTATATTTTTGTCCCTACAGCTATTGCCTGTGTGTCTCTATGAGGAGTACAAATACAGGAAGTGAGGGTGGACAAGCGGGGCTCTGTGCAGTGAGGACAAGCAGGACAGTGTACACTGAGGACAAGCTGGGCTCTGTACACTGAGGACAAGCAGGGCTCTGAGCAGTGAGGACAAGCAGGGCTCTGTACACTGAGGCTCTGTGACATGCTAAGGGCTCACATATGAGGATGATTGACAAGCCAGGAGCCTGCAAAAATGCTTTCTCAGCAGCTATTGCATGTGTGTCTCTGTGAGGAGTCCAAATACATTAAGTGAGGGTGGACAGGCAGGGCTCTGTACACTGAGGACAAGCAGGGCTCTGTACACTGAGGACAAGCAGGGCTCTGTGCACTGAGGACAAGCAGGGCTCTGTACACTGAGGAGAAGCAGGGCTCTGTGCACTGAGGACAAGCAGGGCTCTGTACACTGAGGACAAGCAGGGCTCTGTGCACAGAGGACAAGCAGGCCTCTGTACACTGAGGACAAGCTGGGCTCTGTGCACTGAGGACAAGCAGGGATCTGTACACTGAGGACAATCAGGGCTCTGTACACTGGGGACAAGCAGGACTCTGTACAATGAGGACAAGCAGGGCTCTGTACACTGAGGACAAGCAGGGCTCTGTACACTGAGGACAAGCAGGGCTTTGTACACTGAGAACAAGCAGGGCTCTGTACACTGAGGACAAGCAGGGCTCTGTGCACTGAGGACAAGCAGGGCTCTGTACACTGAGGACAAGCAGGGCTCTGTGCACTGAGGACAAGCAGGGCTCTGTACATTGAGGACAAGCAGGGCTCTGTGCACTGAGGACAACCAGGCCTCTGTACGCTGAGGACAAGCTGGGCTCTGTGCACTGAGGACAAGCAGGGATCTGTACACTGAGGACAATCAGGGCTCTGTACACTGGGGACAAGCAGGACTCTGTACAATGAGGACAAGCAGGGCTCTGTACACTGAGCCCTGCTTGTCCTCAGTGTACAGAGCCCTGCTTGTCCTCAGTGTACAGAGCCCTGCTTGTCATCAGTGCAAAGAGCCCTGCTTGTCCTCAGTGTACAGAGCCCTGCTTGTCTTCAGTGTACAGAGCCCTGCTTGTCCTCAGTTTACAGAGCCCTGCTTGTCCTCAGTGTACAGAGCCCTGCTTGTCCTCAGTGTACAGAACCCTGCTTGTCCTCAGTGTACAGAGCCCTGCTAGTCCTCAGTGTACAGAGCAGTGGCGTTGCGACCCGGGTGCGGGGGTGCGGCCCGCACCGGGTGACACCAACCTAATGGGGTGACATCAAGACACTCCGCAGCACCCACCTCCCCCTCCCCAGCTACACCGACACCCCCCATCTGTGCCCCCCAACCGGCCTCCCATCCGTCAGCACCCCTCCCCCCCCCGCCTTCACCTGCGCTGTGTGTGCGGTGCGCCCGTCCGTCAGCAACCCCCCCTTTCACCTGCACTGTGCGCCGGTCCATCATCACACCCCCCCCCCCTCACCAGCACTGTGCCTGGCCTCCGCTCCCACGTCTGCGCCGGCCTGATGTCACACCGCATGGCCGCGCAGGAGGACGTCAGTTACGTCACTCGCAGGGCGCCCGGTGAGAAGGAGCGCTGCGCTGGATGGGTGAGTGTGTGTCTGTCTCTCTGTCTGTCTCTATCTATGTTTGTGTGTGTGTGACTCTGTGTGTGTGTGTGACTGTGTGTGTTTGTGTGACTCTCTGAGTGTATGTGTGTGTGACTCTGTGTGTTTGTGTGACTCTGTGTGTGTGTGTGTGACTCTCTGTGTGTGTGTGTGACTGTGTCTGTGTGACTGTGTGTGTGTCTGTCTGTGAGTGTGTGTCTCTCTGACTGTGTGTGTGTTTGTGTGTGTGTCTCTCTGTGTTGTATGTGTTTTTTA
Organism: Hyla sarda; assembly: GCF_029499605.1. Lineage (NCBI taxonomy): Eukaryota > Metazoa > Chordata > Amphibia > Anura > Hylidae > Hyla > Hyla sarda. The sequence continues at coordinate 205,657,261 of NC_079195.1, forward strand.
ATTTGTGTGTGTGTGTGTGTGTGTGTGTGTGTGTGTGTGTGGGGGGGGGGGTTGAACCAGCGATCTAATGTGGGGAGACTTTGACCCATTGTGGGAACCTGCAAGGGAACCTGCGGCCTAATGTGGGGAAACTACTACCAAAGTGCGGAGTCTATGCTACCTAATGTGGGGAGTCTGTGCTACCAAATGTGGGGAGTCTATGCTACCTTATGTGGGGAATCTGTGCTACCGAATGTGGGGAATATATGCTACCTAATGTGGGGAAACTGCTACCTAATGTGGGGAATCTGTGCTACCTAATGTGGGGAAATTGCTACCTAATGTGGGGTAACTGGTACCTACCTAATGTGGGGGAACTGGTACCAAATGTGGGGAATCTATGCTGCCTAATGTGGGGAAAAGATGCAACCTAATGTGGGGAAACTGCTACCTACCTAATGTGGGGGAACTGCTGCCTACCAAATGCTCCCCCCCTGGCAGTAGCACCCTCATCATCCACCAGCAACATCCCCCCCTCCCCCCCAGCAGCACCTCCATCAGCAGATCCTGATGGTGGATGATGGCGGTGCTCCTGCCAGGAGGATGATCCTGCCGATGGATGATGGGGGTGATACTGCCAGGGGGGATGGCCAGTAGCACCCCCATCATCCACTAGCAACACCACCAATACCCCCCTCCCGTGGTAATAGCATCAGCTAACGGATGTTGAGGGGTGTTACTGCGGTTGTGGTATTATATTCAGAGGGTGCACTGTATGGCAACGTTATATTCAGAGGGCGCAGTTTGTGGTAGTATTATATTCAGTGGGCGCAGTGGGTGGTAGTATTATATTCAGAGGGCGCAGTTTGTGGTAGTATTATTAGAGATGAGCGAACTTACAGTAAATTCGATTTGTCACAAACTTCTCGGCTCGGCAGTTGATGACTTATCTTGCATAAATTAGTTCAGCCTTCAGGTGCTCTGGTGGGCTGGAAAAGGTGGATACAGTCCTAGGAAAGAGTCTCCTAGGACTGTATCCACCTTTTCCAGCCCACAGGAGCACCTGAAAGCTGAACTAATTTATGCAGGATAAGTCATCAACTGTCGAGCCGAGAAGTTTGTGACGAGTTGAATTTACTGTAGTTCGCTCATCTCTAAGTATTATATTCAGAGGGCACAGTGGGTGGTAGTATTATATTCAGAGGGTACAGTATGTGGCGGTATTATATTCAGGGGTACAGTATGGGGCAGATTTATATTCAGAGGGTACAGTATGTGGCAGATTTATGTTCAGAGGACGCAGTGTGTGGTAGTATTGTATTCAGAGGGCGCAGTAGGTGGTAGTATTATATTCAGAATGTACAGTGTGTGGTAGTATTATATTCAGTGGGTACAGTGTATGGAAGGTTTATAATCAAAGAGTATAGTGTATAGTAGTATTATATTTAGAGGATACAGAGGATGAGAATGCGCTGACATAGTGAGGAGACGTCTGGGCGTCACATTCTGCAGAGAGAAGTTTTAGCTGGAACAAGTCCTGGCGGTATGTACCATCTGAATTAGATAAGGAAAGACTATAGAGAAGACGTCACCTGTAGTCACTGATATCATTGTGTATTCTTATCCTCACTATAGAGAAGACGTCACCTGTAGTCACTGATATCATTGTGTATTCTCCTCACTATAGAGAAGACGTCACCTGTAGTCACTGATATCATTGTGTATTCTCCTCACTATAGAGAAGACTTCACCTGTAATCACTGATATCATTGTGTATTCTCCTCACTATAGAGAAGACGTCGCCTGTAGTCACTGATATCATTGTGTATTCTCCTCACTATAGAGAAGATGTAACCTGCAGTCACTGATATCATTGTGTATTCTCCTCACTATAGAGAAGACGTCACCTGTAGTCACTGATATCATTGTGTATTCTCCTCACTATAGAAAAGACGTCACCTGTAGTCACTGATATCATTGTGTATTCTCCTCACTATAGAGAAGACGTCACCTGTAGTCACTGATATCATTGTACATTCTCCTCTCTATGTCCTATCAGAGCTGTAGTCGCTTGTCAGTTCTACAGTTAGGTCAGTGAAACTACAACTCTCAGCATAACCTCACCACTGCTCAAAGGAGTACTCTACTGGAAGACATTTTTTTTTAATCAACTGGTGCTACAAAGTTAAACAGATTTGTAAATTACTTCTATTTAAAAATCTTAATCCTTCTAGTACTTATTAGCTGCTTGCTGTATAAGCGATTCACAGGAAGTTATTTTCTTTTGTAATTTCTTTTCTGTCTGACCACAGTGCTCTGTGCTGACACCTCTGTCCATGTCAAGAACTGTCCATAGTAGGAGCAAATCCCCATAGCAAATCTATCCTGTTCTGGATAGTTCCTGACATGGACAGAGGTGTCATCAAATAGCACTGTGGTCAGACTGGAAAGAACTACACAACTTCCTGTGGAGCATACACCAGCTTATAAGTACTGTAAGTATTAAGATTTTAAATAGAAGTAATTTAAAAATCTGTTTAACTTTCTGGCACCAGTTGATATAAAAGTAAATGTTTTCCAGTGGAGTACCCCTTTAAGTAATTCTGGGAGCTGTATATTTAAATGGTGAAAACTTCTTTAACACTTTCCCATTCTGTGGCAACTGATATATCTGATTATTATACTGGAATTTCTCACAATGCGCTACAACAGTGGTGTCTGTCACAACAGGCTAAAAACTTACTGGGGGGAGGTATGGGGGTGACACCATTTTCTACTGCACCGGGTGACACCAACCCTAGCAACGCCACTGGTACAGAGCCCTGCCTGTCCTCAGTGTACAGAGCCCTGCTTGTCCTCAGTGCATAGAGCCCTGCTTGTCCTCAGTGTACAGAGCCCTGCTTGTCCTCAGTGCATAGAGCCCTGCTTGTCCTCAGTGTACAGAGCCCTGCTTGTCTTGCCCTCACTTCCTGTATTTGGACTCCTCACAGAGACACACATGCAGAGACAGCATTTTCACCCAAAAATATACACATTTTTTAATCAATGTATATTACAAATATACATATAATGTTATTATCTACACTATATAAAAGGTTTATGTTGACGACAGTTACACTTTAATGGTAAATTAACCTCTCTGATGACTACTACATTTTTTGGTGCAACTTTAATCCTAGCCTGGATGGGGTATCAGCAAATTTAGCACGCAAAATCTTGAAAACTAAAGCGGCACAAATGCAGCACAAACAAATGGTGTATTTGTTTTAAAAATTTAAGAGCATGGGGCGGAAAGTGGGTGGGGTTTCAGCAAATCTAATGCACAATATATCAGAAACCAAAGCAGAACAAATGTTCATTTTTAGCGGCACAAACCAGCACAAACTCAGCACAAATGAATGGTGTATTTGTTTTTAAAATTTAACATGGGATTGAAAGTGGGCGGGGTTTCAGCAAATCTAATGCACAATATCTCGGAAACCAAAGCAGCAAAAACGTTCATTTTAGAGGCACAAACCAGTACAAACGCAGCACAAACAAATGGTGTATTTGTTTTTAAAAGTTAAGAACATGGGGTGGAAAGTGCGCAGGGTTTCAGCATATCGAGCACGCAATATTTAGGAAACGAAAGCAGTGTTTTTCAATTCTTTTTGTCTCCTTTTATCAATGCATCAGTTACAGTAATTTGCAGCACGAACTCAGCACAAACAAATAGTGTATTTTTTTCCCCAGCAAATCCAGCGTGCCATATTTCGGAAACCAAAGGGGCACAAACATTTATTTTTGTGGCACAACCCAGCACAAACACAGCACAAACGAATTTTGTATTTGTTTTTAAAATTTAAGAACATGGGGTGGCAAGTGGGCATGGTTTAAGCATAATGAGGGACATTTATCAATGTTTTCTTATGTATTCTTTTTTTTAGTAATTTTTTCCTTACTTTTTTTTTGCTTATGTGTGACGTATTTATCAACTGGTTTCAGCCTGTTGATAATTTTCTTTCACGTAAGCAATTTTTCCTTTTTTACTTTGGTAGTAGCTTTTTCTGCTCCATGTTTGAGCTGGAGTAAATTTAGTCAATTTTTAACGCTGTTGCGACTTTTTTTTGCGCAGTTGCGACTGTCGCAGTTAATAAATACCTGACTACCCGTAGTCCATTTTAAAATTATTACTACATAGTAAATTTTAGGAAAACTTGCTTTTCTCGCTTTCCAGTCAAAATGTCGCACGAAAAATCGTGTAGTCGCAGTTGCGACAATTTTGCGACAATTATAGTAAAGAAAACCTGACTAAACCCGTTGATAAATGTCCATAATTGAGCGCGCAATATCTCGGAAACCAAAGTGGCATAAACGTTCATTTTTGAAGCACAAACCAGCACAAACATGACACAAACGAATGGTGTATTTGCCTTTAAAATTTAAGAACATGGGGTGGAAAGTGGGCGGAGTTTCAGCATATCGAGCGCGCAATATTTTGGAAACCAAAGCGGCACAAACGTTGATTTTTTTCAGCTCAAACCGGCACAAATGCAGCACAAACAAATGGTGTGTTTGTTTTTAAAATTTAAGAACATGGGGAGGGGGAAAGTGGGCAGGGTTTCAGCATATCGAGTGGGCAATATCTTGGGAACCAAAGCGGCACAAATGTCAATTTTTGCAGCACAAACTGGCACAAATGCAGCACAAATGAATGGTGTATTTGTTTTTAAAATTTAAGAACATGGGGTGGAAAGTGGGCGGTGCTTTATAAAAGTCCAACGCGCAATATCTCAGGAACCAAACCAGCACAAACGTTCATTTTTGCGGCATAAACCAGCACAAACGCAGCACATACAAATGGTATTATTGTTTTTAAAATTTACCATGGGGTGGAAGTGGGCGGGATTTGAGACTATCGAGCGCGCAATATCTTCGAAACCAAAACTGGCACAAACGTTCATTTTTGCGGCACAAACCAGCACAAATGCAGCACAAACGAATGGTGTATTTATATTAATCTTTTGCATACATGGGGTGCCAACTTCACACAAGTTCCATTATGGTTTACAAATGCACCGTGATGTGAGTTGTCATGCAGCCTACATTTCCCAAGAATCCTATGACTTTGGTAATTGATAAACTGGGATTTCAGGGTGCTGTGTGAGGAGAAAGTAAAGATACAGCAGCAGCAAGATCATTGCAAGGAAAGGGTTACACCAAGCACTGAGCTGCTGCTATAAAAAAGGGAGAAGGGAGGGTGAGATTACCCTGCAGCACTGACATACAGCAGTAGGTGCATTCCTCTTTACACATGGGATAGCTACACTAAGCTTTATGGGTAGTCAGAGATGAGAGGGCAACCCTAATTTATCTTCCAGCAACAGTGTGGATCATCTCCATGGGCAGACCAGCTCTGCTTTCTCCTTCTCCTGCACAGAGCATATGCTAAGCCCCGCACACTCTTCTCGTAATTTGTCCAGATCTGACTGTTACTAGAAAAAGATTTCCCCTTACTACAGGCAGTGGATAGAAGATTACAGAGAAGTGAGATACTTAAAGGGGTACTTTGCCCCTAGGGGATAAGATGTCTAGGGGCACATCTTTAATGGCCATGGGGGTAAGAAGTCTATTTAGGTAAATGTAGCAATTTTTCTGTTGTTTCTTTTCACACCACTTTCCAGTTAAATTATTATTATTTATTTATTTATTGTCTGCTGCCACTAATAGTGGGAAAATAACGGCATAGGGCATTGTACAGTCCTGTTGTACTCAATAATAATGGAGAGTAACTCAATGTACTCCTTAATAAGCATGGAGAGTAACTCAATGTTTCTCCAGAGCTGCTAAGGTGTGGGTTTTTGTGCACTCAAAAAACTTGCCCTAAGTGTGCCCATGCGACTGGCACCCAGCGCCAAGAGCACATGCCCCTGTAGCCGCCCTTTAGCTATGCACATGTATGTTTTAGATGAGACATATAAGTATTGCTTTAATACTTTGAGTCATCACATGTATTCTTGCATTAAAGGGACTATTCAACATAAGGTGACTTTAGTACCTGCCAGACAGTAATGGGCATGCTTAGGTAGCATCTGTGCTAAATGGGCTAAATGGCTGTGTTGTGAGTCCACCATAATGCTGCCGCTTTCTTACTGTGAAAATTCCCGTATGAGCTCCCCCCCTCCAAATACAAATCCCAGGATCCCTAATTTGTAAGTATAAGGTCACTTTTCTACCTCCCACACATCAGTCACCCCACCCATTGCAGCACAGCTAGGCCCCCTTCAATGCTGTGCTGTGCTTGAAACTACAATTCCCTGCAGCCCTTTGGAGAATGATCTCCCTCCCACCAGCAGTCACTCCACTCATTGAAGCAGACAGGCTCCTTTTCAACACCTGACTAATGATCAAGCGTGACAAGACCCTCGCATGTCTATCTGCCGTATGGATGGCGTGTTACATCTTTATGGGGATAGGTATAATCTCCTAGGTGTGCCATTACACACCATGGAACACTTTTGTATTGGTTTTTTAGCCTTTCATCGGACTAGTTGTTATCTGTCCAATATATGCCTACTCGCTAATTCCCTGTGATATGCCCAATGGACATCTATTATCTGTGTACTATTGTTTATGCACTATGTATATCTAAGTGTGTTCTGGGACTGCACATTGCATCTTAGTGCAGCTTTAGGGCACACGGTAACAGTGTGTTATTATGCAAGGGTTGGGTTTTCCAGCTGTCAATTCATGTTGCCAAAGAGCTAGACATTACCGCTTAGCACAATAGTTACGAGTGCATTGTCACTTGTCCTATATCACCTGGTCCTCTCTATCCATTTTACCTCTGTCATCTGCAAGTCTTTAGGCATCAACTTGCATAAGGTATCAACCTGCATTGCAACCGTATTTATTTTTGCTGAATTGTATTTGATTACCAATGTTTGTAATTGCCTACTCTAAACTGTAGTTTATTACTAATGTAGATATTCTCTGATGATCCTGTAGCTGACAGGTGAAACGCGTTGGAATTTGGAATTGTGTTTTGTTGGAGATTTTATCTCACTTGTGTGATTCAGAATTTAGGGTGTTTAGGTTTTTGGAACTCTGTAGTGTGTATTAGACTATCATCTCTACCCTATCCCATCTACTTTGTTGTTTTATCCCTCACTTAGGGTAGAGTAGGGTCCGTCGCCGTGGTTGAGGCCACCCTATTAAGGAGGTGGGTCCCTCAAAAGGCAAGGAGAGAGGCATTTTGTTTACTGCTAAAAACAAACATTGGGGCAAAGGTCACATAAGAAATGCGAGACCAGGTATCACACACAGGTACAGACATTATATTATGAACTATACTAACTTTACAGCCCCTGTAACACAGTCAAAACAAATCCAGGAATACCCCTTTAAAACACAAAACGATATTGCTTTTCCTTCCTTCTTCCTTAAAACTTGCTAAAGTATACTTTGAAGCATCTCCAGACCTTTTAATGGTCAGGGTAGATCCCATTTGTCTTAAATAGGAAGCAAGATAAAGGTTTATACCGCGGGGTGCCTAAACCTCGGTGCATTTCTGTATTGTTCCTAGTCATGTTATTAACTCTTCTATTCCCGATAACGTCACGCTGAGAGAGAGCGATGCCTAATGGACCTGTTATTCCACCTATGATAAGACCTGACAGTGATGAGTTAATGTAACAGCCATGGCTCGGAAAATGTCAAAGAGGTTAGCCGAATGTCTAATTTATTATCTGTGGGTAGAAAAAAACTCCTATAATAAGAAAGATGAATTCGACTTGTGAATTTACATCTCCAAGTGGTTATTAGAGAGATGATTTCTTCCCGGCTACCAGTGTGTTTCCCTCTGTAGGTATCTCGGAAATTTGAAAGGTGTGCCGGCAGGAATCGCGGACCCCCGACAGCTGTGTATCTCCATCTTATAATCCCGAGGCTTGATATTCAAAGAGCAAACACTGCACATCCTGGGAGGGAGGCTGGATAACTATCCACTGTACTTTTTATGTGTGAAAATCAGAGCAGCCAAATCTGACTTGGAGGTTTTTATGCTTTTTTTTCCGGCTTTGATAAAAGTCAATTAAATTGAACAATATTGTAGATTTCTCTTCTGTTAATGAATTCTGTACCGGGGTGCAGGGGGGGGGGGGTGAGTGGAGATGTATGAGCATGAATGATGTCAAGGTACTGAAAAACGCTGAAATCTTTACAACACCATTGATGTCTCTAGTACATAGACAATTGGCAGTTTATATATATTGCCGCACTAAAGGATTGTATAATGTAACACTTAGAGTTGAGAACAACCGAAGAGATCAGGGAAGAAAAATAGACAGCGGTAAGAAGAATACTAAAAAATGTTACAAATAGAGAAGGAAAAGTGACCGGGAAGACCTGATGTTAGAATGAAGGCAACCTGGGAAAACAGAAAAAAAAATATGATACTTACCTGTCCCCTGGTTCCGCTGCACCTCTGATTCTTCTTCTTCTGTCCCCTGCCACTTGTCTCTTTAACCTGCTTCCAAGAGGAAGGCCTCCGAAGCCAATTACTGGGCAAGACATCAGTACGGCCAGCGTTTAGCGTAGGAAGAGAGTTTAGAGTAGGAAGGTTGATGGGGGGCGGCGGGGGGGTGGTGGTATTGAGGATGGTACCAGAAAAAGAACAACTTGACCAGCGGGGGACTTTGGGAAGATAAGTGTAGGCTTCTTTTTTGTATTTTACCAGAGCCCGGCACTATGTTATTTTATTTTTAAGAGCTCCAAAGTACCCCTTCACTGGAACTAGTTGCTGATGGCAGGTGTTGTAGGCAGTCACAGACAACTGAGAATGCACTTTCATAGCTAAATCATGGCTACTGCCTTCTTTTTTTGCAGACATAAAGACTGCCAGCCTTAGGGCTGGGCGGTATGACCAAATGTGTGTATCACGGTATTTTTTTTAAACTATTGGTGGTTCCACGGTATATAACGGTATTTCCTAGCCCCCCCCCCCCCATATTAATTATCAGCCCACATCCCCATCGGGGTACTACTCACATATCACCCGCATGCGCTGCCCTCCTTGTCCTGTTTGTTGCGACCACCGGCGCTGGCACTCTATACTGTGCGGTATCCCTATGCCCGGGCTGCAAAAGGTAAACAAAATAAACTTTAACGCACCTACGTCGGCCTTACTCTGGGGACGGGAACGTCGGACAGCGCAGCGCTGGGCTGATTCATTCATTCCCGAGGGGGAGGGGCCAAACCGGTATGGGTTAAAATTGATATCGTGCAGCACAAAAATGTCGGTATTCGGTATGAACCGGTATACCGCCCAGCCCTAGCCAGCCTTCAAAGTTTACAAAGCCTATACAAGGGCAGTAGGGGCAATTCTTTTTGCAGAGCTGGGGATAAAGACAGTTCTAGAAAATCAGGCAACAGGGCTACCATTGCTCTGTTGCAATTTATATTTGTGTTGACCCATGGGCGGAGCACCGGAGCAATGGTAGTCCGGTTGCCCTTGTGGCAACTTTGGGAGACCGTCTAAATCTGCGACCAATTTCCCCAAATATGTATAAATCATACAAATATTTTTTTCTATCGTAAGGATAATAATCACCCTCAAAAGATCCGTGTGGCCCCACTGTCACATTTAGCAAAAACTTGAAAGGGATGAATGACACCCCAGACATGCACAGCACTGTCAATGACCGGAACGCCGAGATTATTCTGTGCATCATTCACTTCAATACTCCCAGGATCTATCAGCAACATTATAGCACAGTAACTTTCAGAAGTCTGGCTTCTAAGACTTAAGTTTTTGCATTTCGAAGACTTTGCTAAATGAGCTGCTTCTCCGGCCACTTCTAGCGCCTTAATCTAAATAGGCTGTAAATATTTCTCTGCAAGAACTACTTATTGATCAGTCCTGAATGCAATTAAACAGTTGGCCGGTCACAGCAAAACTTCCCGTGTTGTTTTGTAGCTTGTGTTCTTGGCCCTAAGCTTTTTCATGGAAAAGAGCCAGACTCCATATAAGTTATCTCTTGTGATAAAGATTGAGTTACCTCAGCTATGGAACAACTTAAGTTTTAAAAGCAAAAAATAAGCATACCCATGAATCAAAAAAATAAAAATGCAATAAAGAAATCAAAATGTTATTTAAAGAAATACTCCGGAGCGCTGGTACTTAAAAAAAAAAGTTTACCTCTTTCAAAGACCTTTCCAATGACACCTCATTTGTCAAATTTGGCCCAGCCATTCTCTTGTAATTGCCGCTAGTGTTGCGCGGCATAGGCCATATTCGAATTCGCGAATATTCGCGAATATATGGCCGAATATTCGTGATATATTCGCTAAATTCGCATATTCGGAATATTCTGGTTTTATTTTCGCGTATATGAAAATTAACATATGCGAAAATTAGCATATACAAAAATTAGCATAAGCGAAAATTCGCACGCCAGTCTCACACAGTAGTATTAGAGCCTTTTTTACACCACAAAAGCTGGAAGCAGAGAGGGATGATCACTAGTGTTGCTCGCGAATATTCCCAATGCAAATTTTATTCGCGAATAGAGCATATTTGCGAATTCGCGAATATTCGCGAATATAGCACTATATATATTCGTAATTACGAATATTCTCATTTTTTTTTTTTCACAGTAATCATCTGAGTGATCATCCCTCTCTGCTTCCAGCTTGTGTGGTGTAAAGAAGGTTCTAATACTACAGTGTGAGACTGGCGTGCGAATTTTCGCATATGTGAATTTTGGCTTAACTAAATATTCGCATGCGATAAATTTTTTTCCCCGCACATGCGAATTGTTGTTTAAGCTAATCAATGTATGCGAATAATCGCATATGCGAATTTAGGTTTGTTAATTTCCGTATTTGCTAATTTTCGCATATACAATTTTTTTGCTTATACTGATTATGGCTTATGCTAATTCACATAAGCGAATTTAGGTTTATGAGAATTTTCGTATTTGCCAATTTTCGCATATGCGAATTTGTTTTGCATACACTGAATATGGCTAATGCAAATTTTCGCATTCGCGAACTTAGTCTTTTTGAGAACTTCGCAATTGTTAATTTTCGCATATGCGAATATGTTGCTCACACTGATTATGGTTTAAGATAATTTTCGTATTCGCGAATGTAGGTTTATGAGCATTTTCGCATTTCCTAATTTCCGCATATGTGAATTTCCCCCCCCCCGCATCTGCTCATTTTCGTATATGCGAAATTTTGATTACGATAATTATGATGTATGCCAATTTTCGCATATACGAAAAGAAAACGCGCTTATTTACGAATATGCGAATTTCGCGAATATATATGACGAATATTCGCCCATATATTGGCGAAATATCGCAAATTCGAATATGGTCTAATGCCGCTCAACACTAGTGATCACTAGCGTAGAGCGGCATAGGCCATATTTGTATTCGCGATTTTTCGCCAATATAAGGACGAATATTTGTCATACATTCGCTAAATTCGCATATTCGTAATAATCGCGTTTTATTTTTGTATATGCGAAAATTCGTGTATGCGAAAATTAGCATATAAAAATTACCATAAACGGAAATTCGCATATACGAAAATGAACAAATACAAATTTGCGCATACGTGAAAATTAGCATATGCAAATTTTCCTATATGCGAGAATTCGCGCGTCAGTCTCACACAGTAGTATTACAGCCTTCTTTACACCACACAAGCTGGAAGCAGAGAGGGATGATCACTGTGATGTGTACTGTGAAAAAAAAAAAAAAAAAAAAAAAAAAGGAATATTCGTAATTACGAATATATAGTGCTATATTCGCGAATATTCACGAATGCGTGAATATGCGATATTCGCAAATAAATTTTGCATCGCGAATATTCGCGCGCAACACTAATTGCCACCTGTAGCAGTAAGCAGCCATGTCATAAAGACTACATTTCCCATGACTCCCTGCGCCAGCTTCCTGTTAGCTGATGCTCTCTCCCCCTCCTCTCACCCCCCCCCCCCCCCCAGGAACTTATAAAAAATTATAATAAAGTAACGCCCACAGTTCCTTCCCTCCTTCCATGTGCCCACTAGCGCAGTGTTTCCCAACCATGGTGCCTCCAGCTGTTGCAAAACTACAACTCCCAGCATGCCCGGACAGCCGAAGGCTGTCCGGGCGTGCTGGGAGTTGTAGTTTTGCAACAGCTGGAGGGTCCACAGCTGGGAGACCACTGTCTTACACATTTATCCATGTTACAGCAGGGCTATAGAGTTTGGGGTGACCCCACAAAGCTGCTTCACTACAGACTCCCTAAAGTTAAAGGGGCTCCCCCATTACAACACACACTATATATGATGCATTCCTGCAAACAGTGCCCATGCTGCCCCCAGTTCTGCAAAGTAATTCACTGCTCCTTGCACTGGGCACCCCAACCCCAGAGAGTAGTGCCCCCCAGGGTCCAGGCTGTGCCCCCTCCTCACCTGGCACACCTGCCCCTTCTCCCCTGCAGGGGGCTCCTCTCTCTCCCACTCACACACAACTAGTGAAAGTTTTGCCGGTGGCCGAGCATGCTGCCAGTGCCGCCCTCCCCCGGTCTGTAGTGTCACTCACCCCGGAGACTGAGGCATGATGCCTGCTGTCACCGCCGCCTCTGCTTGTGGCTCCTCCTCCTCTCGGACCCCGAGTCCGCGCAGCTGTAATGCCGGAGAACACACAGGCACGCCCCCGAGACCTGAGGCTTCCGGGCCGGGCAGGGCGGATCATATACAGGGGGTGCTGGAGCGGTGTACAGTATATAGAAGTACATTCTATGTAGCGCAGGCGCAGCACTACGCAAATAGCGTAGGGCTAACGTAGCCAGCAATAGGAGCCTAGCATTAGCCCTACGCTATTTGCGTAGTACTGCGCATGCGCAGAATAAATTTACTTTGGGGGAGTAGCCGACTCCGGGCGGGGAGGCCGGCACAGCCCGCAGTGACTCATGGGAGCGATGAGCACCGGGCGAAGATGGCGGCGGATCAAGAAGAAATACAGGTCGAGCGTCATCAGAAGACCCAGCTTCCGGACGGAGAGAAAAGCGAGGAGAAGACCGGGAAGAAGACCATATGGAAAACGGGAGTATATTAGAATGTTATATAACTTTGCCTCATGCTACAATTCCCCTATAAAAGGTTAGCTCCGGAGTACTCCTTTAATAATTTAGAGAGAACAATTTTTTCTTTCACATGCAAATTTAATTTTCTGCAATGTGCACTTTAATGATACTAACCCCAAGATGGGTGTTCAAAACTATAGCATCCTTTATGTCTTACCCCAGCTAACCCCCTGCTGCCCATAAATGTGCATGTATCCCACTGCATGTGTTTTGTTATAGTGATTTGGTTGGAAACAAATTTGCACTGTTTTTCATTGTTTCTTATGTTGTCGTTGCACTTGACTTTGAACTTTTATTATTGTACTGAGCTACTGACAGTTAACAAAGGGTTAATCACACCTACACAACTTCATCTAGTTTAGGTTGTTATTTGCCGCTAGTTACTGGTGATAATAGAAGATAGCTACGAACTTGACATCATCCCATAGGTTTGCTTTAGGCTAAGTTTCCACTTGGGTTTTTTTTCTGGTAGTTTTTGGATATCTCCCACTGCAGTTTTTGAGCCAAAGTCAGAAGTGGATCCATAAGGGAGGAGAAGTGTAAGTTCTTCCTTTATATGTCCTACTCCTTATGAATACACTTCTGACTTTGGCTCAAAAACTGCCAGAAAAAAAACCAAGTGGAAACTTAGCCTTACAGAGAGTTCTAGAAAAGCAAAGGCTTAGTTAAATGAGCCTTCTATAAATAGTGAAACGACAACCCACCGAGCAATAAAGGATCATGGGGCCCCAGTGCTCCCAACCGTGTGTAAGTCACTCCTATATAGATGCCCCACCCACATACAATATAATTATAAAAAAAAATATATATGAAACAAATGAATTTATACTATATACTGGCCTCACATATTAATGTATACAATATACTGACTCCACATATGAATTTATACTATACACTGACCCGCATATGAATTTATACTATATACTGACCCCACATATGAATTTATACTATACACTGACCCGCATATGAATTTATACTATATACTGACCCCACATATGAATGTATACTATATACTGACCCCACATATGGATTTATACTATACACTGACCCCACATATTAATTTATACTATATACTGACCCCACATATGAATTTATACTATATACTGACCCCACATATGAATTTATACTATATACTGACCCCACATATGGATTTATACTATATACTGACCCCACATATGGATTTATACTATACACTGACCCCACATATGAATTTATACCATATACTGACCCCACATATGGATTTATACTATACACTGACCTGCATATGAATTTATACTATATACTGACCCCCACAAATGAATTTATACTATATACTGACCCCACATATGAATTTATACTATATACTGACCCCACATATGGATTTATACTATATACTGACCCCACATATGGATTTATACTATATACTGACCCCACATATTAATTTATACTATATACTGACCCCACATATGAATTTATACTATATACTGACCCCACATATGAATTTATACTATATACTGACCCCACATATGGATTTATACTATATACTGACCCCACATATGGATTTATACTATACACTGACCCCACATATGAATTTATACTATATACTGACCCCCACAAATGAATTTATACTATATACTGACCCCACATATGAATTTATACTATATACTGACCCCACATATGGATTTATACTATATACTGACCCCACATATTAATTTATACTATATACTGGCCTCATATATGGATTTATACTATATACTGACCCCACATATGTATTTATACTATATACTGACCCCACATATGAATTTATACTATATACTGACCCCACATATGGATTTATACTATATACTGACCCCCACAAATGAATTTATACTATATGCTGACCCCACATATGAATTTATGCTATATACTGACCCCACATATGGATTTATACTATATACTGACCCCACATATGGATTTATACTATACACTGACCTGCATATGAATTTATACTATATACTGACCCCACATATTAATTTATACTATATACTGGCCTCATATATGGATTTATACTATATACTGACCCCACATATGGATTTATACTATACACTGACCCGCATATGAATTTATACTATATACTGACCCCACATATGAATTTATACTATATACTGACCCCACATATGAATTTATACTATATACTGACCCCACATATGGATTTATACTATACACTTACCCGCATATGAATTTATACTATATACTGACCCCCACAAATGAATTTATACTATATACTGACCCCACATATGAATTTATACTATATACTGACCCCACATATGGATTTATGCTATATACTGACCCCACATATGAATTTATACTATATACTGGCCTCATATATGGATTTATACTATACACTGACCCCACATATGGATTTATACTATATACTGACCCCACATATGGATTTATACTATACACTGACCCCACATATGGATTTATACTATATACTGACCCCACATATGGATTTATACTATACACTGACCTGCATATGAATTTATACTATATACTGACCCCCACAAATGAATTTATACTATATACTGACCCCACATATGAATTTATACTATATACTGACCCCACATATGGATTTATACTATATACTGACCCCACATATGGATTTATACTATATACTGACCCCACATATTAATTTATACTATATACTGACCCCACATATGAATTTATACTATATACTGACCCCACATATGAATTTATACTATATACTGACCCCACATATGGATTTATACTATATACTGACCCCACATATGGATTTATACTATACACTGACCCCACATATGAATTTATACTATATACTGACCCCCACAAATGAATTTATACTATATACTGACCCCACATATGAATTTATACTATATACTGACCCCACATATGGATTTATACTATATACTGACCCCACATATTAATTTATACTATATACTGGCCTCATATATGGATTTATACTATATACTGACCCCACATATGTATTTATACTATATACTGACCCCACATATGAATTTATACTATATACTGACCCCACATATGGATTTATACTATATACTGACCCCCACAAATGAATTTATACTATATGCTGACCCCACATATTAATTTATGCTATATACTGACCCCACATATGGATTTATACTATATACTGACCCCACATATGGATTTATACTATACACTGACCTGCATATGAATTTATACTATATACTGACCCCACATATGAATTTATACTATATACTGACCCCACATATGGATTTATACTATATACTGACCCCACATATTAATTTATACTATATACTGGCCTCATATATGGATTTATACTATATACTGACCCCACATATGTATTTATACTATATACTGACCCCACATATGAATTTATACTATATACTGACCCCACATATGGATTTATACTATATACTGACCCCCACAAATGAATTTATACTATATGCTGACCCCACATATTAATTTATGCTATATACTGACCCCACATATGGATTTATACTATATACTGACCCCACATATGGATTTATACTATACACTGACCTGCATATGAATTTATACTATATACTGACCCCACATATTAATTTATACAATATACTGGCCTCATATATGGATTTATACTATATACTGACCCCACATATGGATTTATACTATACACTGACCCGCATATGAATTTATACTATATACTGACCCCACATATGAATTTATACTATATACTGACCCCACATATGAATTTATACTATATACTGACCCCACATATGGATTTATACTAAACACTTACCCGCATATGAATTTATACTATATACTGACCCCCACAAATGAATTTATACTATATACTGACCCCACATATGAATTTATACTATATACTGACCCCACATATGAATTTATACTATATACTGACCCCACATATGAATTTATACTATATACTGGCCTCATATATGGATTTATACTATACACTGACCCGCATATGAATTTATACTATATACTGGCCTCATATATGGATTTATACTATATACTGACCCCACATATGTATTTATACTATATACTGACCCCACATATGAATTTATGCTATATACTGACCCCACATATGGATTTATACTATATACTGACCCCCACAAATGAATTTATACTATATACTGACCCCACATATGAATTTATGCTATATACTGACCCCACATATGGATTTATACTATATACTGACCCCACATATGGATTTATACTATGCACTGACCTGCATATGAATTTATACTATATACTGACCCCACATATGAATTTATACTATATACTGACCCCCACATATGAATTTATACTATACACTGACCCCCACAAATGAATTTATACTATATACTGACCCCACATATGAATTTATACTATATACTGACCCCACATAGGGATTTATACTATATACTGACCCCACATATTAATTTATACTATATACTGGCCTCATATATGGATTTATACTATATACTGACCCCACATATGGATTTATACTATACACTGACCCGCATATGAATTTATACTATATACTGACCCCACATATGAATTTATACTATATACTGACCCCACATATGGATTTATACTATACACTTACCCGCATATGAATTTATACTATATACTGACCCCCACAAATGAATTTATACTATATACTGACCCCACATATGAATTTATACTATATACTGACCCCACATATGGATTTATACTATATACTGACCCCACATATGAATTTATACTATATACTGGCCTCATATATGGATTTATACTATACACTGACCCGCATATGAATTTATACTATATACTGAGCCCCACAAATGAATTTATACTATATACTGACCCCACATATGAATTTATACTATATACTGACCCCACATATTAATTTATACTATATACTGGCCTCATATATGGATTTATACTATATACTGACCCCACATATGAATTTATACTATATACTGACTCCCACCTATGAATTTATACTATATACTGACTCCCACCTATGAATTTATTCTATATACTGTGGTGTGTTAATGTTTCCCCTGTTGTTTCCAACCCTTGAGTTGCAGAATAGACCCTAAATTATTTCTATCTGTTATTACTTCCTTATGTAAACAATCTCACTTTCTAGGTCTAGATAGGCAGACTCTAAGGCTCTTCTAGGGCTTTTTCACCATCCCGAAAATGCACCTCCTCCTTATGCCGAACTGGAAGGCTGCCACTGGACTCTGCTGGCTGCCTGGCACCTGATAATGCATCAGCAGCGTGGTACACTGTAAGTGACCCTGAGCCAGCACAGGGCAGGGACAGGCCAGCTGGGCCCCCAGGTTGGTGCCCAACCTGTCATGTGTGAGCTACATATGCCTACCTACGACCACTTGGGATCATCACGGTGCCTGAAAAGCCTATTACTCTCTGAGGAATTTACTATAGAGACGAGAAGGAGAGAGAAAATACATTCTTTATTAATTGCAGCCTTTATGAAGAAGGACCAGCATGAAAGGCAGTGAGGGGAAGATGTACAAGTACCTCATCTTCTGGTACCTGCATGGGCATCAGTCTGGGGCTAGAGCATCATGGCTTACTTGTCACATTTTCAAAACCTGCAAATTGCATTGTGTCTTGCAGCAAAAGTGAGCACTTCTGTATTTTTTTGACAATTTACCACTGGGAGCAAACATATAAACATAGAAGCATAGAATGTGTTGGCAGATAAGAACCATTTGGCCCATCTAGTCTGCCCAATAATCTAAATACTATGAATAGTCCCTGGCCCTATCTTATATGAAGGATAGCCTTATGCTTATCCCATATATGTTTAAACTCCTTCACTGTATTTGCAGCGACCACTTCTGCAGGAAGGCTATTCCATGTATCCACTACTCTCTCAGTAAAGTAATACTTCCTCATATTACTGCAGAAACCTTTCCCCTCTAATTTAAAACTATGTCCTCTTGTTGTAGTTTTTCTTTTTTTTAAATATGCTCTCCTCCTTTATCGTGTTCCCTTTATGTATATAAAAGTCTCTATCATATCCCCTCTGTCTCTTCTTTCTTCTATACATGTTAAGGTCCTTTAACCTTTCCTGGTAAGTTTTATCCTGCAATCCATGTACTAGTTTAGTATCTTCTTTGAACTCTCTCTAGAGTATCTATATCCTTCTGGAGATATGGCCTCCAGTACTGTGCACAATACTCCAAGTGAGGTCTCACCAGTGTTCTGTACAACGGCATGAGCACTTCTCTCTTTCTACTGCTTATACCTCTCCCTATACATCCAAGCATTCTGCTAGCGTTTCCTGCTGCTCTATTACATTGTCTTCCTACCTTTAAGTCTTCTGAAATAATTACTCCTAAATCCCTCTCCTCAGATACTGAGGTCAGGGCTGTGTCAAATATTCTATATTGTGCCCGAGGGTTTTTACACCCCAGGTGCATTATCTTGTACTTATCCACATTAAATTTCAGTTGCCAGAGTTCTGACCATTCTTCTAGTTTGCCTAATTCCTTTTCCATTTGGCGGATCCCTCCAGGAACATTAACCCTGTTACAAATCTTTGTGTCATCAGCAAAAAGACATACCTTACCATCGAGACCTTCTGTAATATCACTAATGAAGATATTTAAAGGAGTAGTCCAGTGGTGACCCAGTGGTGAACAACTTATCCCCTATCCTAAGGATAGGGGATAAGTTGCAGATTGCGGGGGTCCGACCGCTGGGGCCCCCTGCGATCTCCTGTACGGAGCCCCGACAGCCCGCGGGAAGGGGGCGTGTTGACCTCCGCACGAAGCGGCGGCCGACACGACCCCTCAATACAACTCTATGGCAGAGCCGAAGCGCTGCCTTCGGCAATCTCCGGCTCTGCCATAGAGATGTATTGAGGGGGCGTGTCGGCCGCCGCTTCGTGCGGTGGTCGACACCCGCTATCTGGCCGGAGAGCCTGGCCCCCATACAGAGAGATCGCAGGGGGCCCCAGCGGTCGGACCCACCGCGATCTCAAACTTATCCCCTATCCTTAGGATATGGGGATAAGTTTTTCATCACTGGACTACCCCTTTAACAATATTGGTCCCAGTACAGATCCCTGAGGTATCCCACTGGTGACAAGACCTTGCTCTGAATATTCTCCATTGACTACAACCCTCTGTTGTCTGTTACTCAGCCACTGCCTAATCCATTCAAGAATATTGGAGTCCAAGCTCAATGAATGCAGTTTATTGATAAGTCTTCTATGTGGGACAGTGTCAAAAGCCTTACTAAAATCTAGAAATGCGATGTCTACTGCCCCTCCGCCATCTATTATTTTAGTCACCCAGTCAAAAAAATCAATAAGATTTGTTTGACATGATCTCCCTGAAGTAAACCCATGTTGTTTTTCATCTTGCAATCCATGGGATTTTAGATGTTCCACAATCCTATCCTTTAGTAGGGTTTCCATTAATTTCCCCACTATTGATGTCAGACTTACTGGCCTATAGTTGCTTGATTCCTCCCTACTACCTTTCTTGTGAATTGGCACGACATTTGCTAATTTCCAATCTTCCGGCAAGACTCCAGTTACCAGTGATTGATTAAATAAATCTGTTAGCGGTTTTGCTAGCTCACCACTAAGCTCTTTTAATAATTTTGGTTGTATCCCATCAGGCCCTCTGTAAAGATACATGCATCAAACAATTCCTTAGTTTTCCTCTCTAATGGAGGTCTTTTTCCAGTGTGAACAGTGTCAATAACTATGCAGAAGATAGAGCTGTTATTACATCCCTCACAATCTAAATGTAATGAGATGATCCATTCTTTTCAAGTCAGCTGACAAGTGACAAGACATGAAATGGCAACCTATTATGATGTCTCTAGACCCTTTTGGTTAATTTACATTCCAAAAAACATGGGATCAATAGGTCTCCTGTACCTCAAAATGATACCCATAAAAATAACCCCTCACATAACTATTTAGATGGTAAAAAGTAAATAAAAAATTGAAACCAAAAATATATATTAATTTGGTTTTCTTGTAATTATACGAATCTTTAGAACAACGTTTACATAATGTTATCTGCAAAAAAAAAAAAAAACACCATAAAAACTAAGCCCTCAAAAATTCATTTTCCTTATCCCTACACATTTTTTTCCCCCAATACGTTATATGGTAAAGTGAAGGGTGTCATTGAAATGAACGGGCTGAGCACGCTTCAAATTCGGTGGGTCCCAACTGCTATGAGCAGCCAGGAGCCAGGGTTAATGCCGATCCTCAGCATTAACTCTTTAGACACCGCTATCAAAGTTGATCGCAGTGCATAAAATGCTGGAAAAAAACGAAAGTGCAAAAAACTAAAATTGGCCTGGCCCTTAAGGCCAAAATGGGCGCCGAGAGCTTGTGACGTCATAGCCCCGCCTCCTCATGATGTCACGTTCGTCCCCCTCAACGCAAGTCTATGGGTTAGGGCGTGACGGCCATGAGGGGGCGGGGCTATGATGTCACAAGCTCCCGACGCCGGCTCCAGCATTCGGAACAGTTTGTTCCAAACGCTGAGCAGCGGAGAACCCCTTTATGGGGTTAAAAGGCAAGGAGGACAAAAACTTAAAACATTGTCAAAAATTTCTGTAGTGGGAAGAGGTTAATTAAATATGTAACTGTCACGATGCCGGCTGGCAGGTAGTGGATCCTCTGTGCCAGAGAGGGATTGGCGTGGACCGTGCTAGTGGACCGGTTCTAAGCCACTACTGGTTTTCACCAGAGCCCGCCGCAAAGCGGGATGGTCTTGCTGCGGCGGTAGTGACCAGGTCGTATCCACTAGCAACGGCTCACCTCTCTGGCTGCTGAAGATAGGCGCGGTACAAGGGAGTAGGCAAAGGCAAGGTCGGACGTAGCAGAAGGTCGGGGCAGGCAGCAAGGATCGTAGTCAGGGGCAACGGCAGAAGGTCTGGAAACACAGGCAAGGAACACACAAGGAACGCTTTCACTGGCACTAAGGCAACAAGATCCGGCAAGGAAGTGCAAGGGAGGAGGTTAGATATAGTCAGGGACCAGGTGGGAGCCAATTAAGCTAATTGGGCCAGGCACCAATCATTGGTGCACTGGCCCTTTAAGTCTCAGGGAGCTGGCGCGCGCGCGCCCTAGAGAGCGGAGCCGCGCGCGCCAGCACATGACAGCAGGGGACGGGAACGGGTAAGTGACCTGGGATGCGATTCGCGAGCGGGCGCGTCCCGCTGTGCGAATCGCATCCCCAACGGCCATGACAGAGCAGCGCTCCCGGTCAGCGGGACCGACCGGGGAGCTGCAGGGAGAAAGACGCCGTGAGCGCTCCGGGGAGGAGCGGGGACCCGGAGCGCTAGGCGTAACAGTACCCCCCCCCTTAGGTCTCCCCTTCTCTTTATCGGGTAACTGCCTCCCCTGGGATGAGGACACCGGGAAAGGATGGAGGGATTCCTCAACGGCAGGCAGAACCGCAGGAGTAGGAATGGGGAGAGAGGGCAGAGGGCGAGACCTGGCACGGGGCAGTGTGACACCAGGACGAGGGCCATGAGGGGACACAGAAGCTTGCCTGATGGAACTGGGAGGGGGGGAGGGGCATTTCCTGTGGCAGGCAGAGTCCTTAATGACCTTAGGGGGACCGGATACAGGAGGAACCACAGGGTCACGGCAGGGAGTACTGGGAACCGGTTGAAGGCAGTCCTTGGAACAAGAGGGACCCCAACTCTTGATCTCCCCAGTGGACCAATCCAGGGTTGGGGAATGGTGTTGAAGCCAGGGTAGTCCAAGCAGAACTTCAGAAGAGCAATTAGGAAGGACAAAAAATACAATCTCCTCGTGATGAGGTCCGATGCACATTAGGAGGGGCTCCGTGCGGTAACGCACGGTGCAATCCAACCTGGCTCCGTTGACCGCGGAAATGTGGAGTGGCTTGACAAGACGGGTCACCGGAATGCGAAATTTATTCACAAAGGACTCCCGAATAAAATTCCCAGAAGCTCCAGAGTCAAGGCAGGCCACGGCTGAGAGGGGAGAGCTGGCTGAAGTGGAAATCCGAACAGGTACCGTGAGACGTGGAGAAGCCGACTTGGCATCAAGAGACGCCACACCCACGAGAGCTGAGTGCGAGCGTGCGTTTCCCAGACGTGGAGGACGGATTGGGCAATCCACCAAAAAATGTTCAGTACTGGCACAGTACAGACAAAGATTCTCTTCCTTACGGCGATTCCTCTCTTCCAGGGTCAGGCGAGACCGATCCACTTGCATGGCCTCCTCGGCGGGAGGCCTAGGCGCAGATTGCAGTGGAGACTGTGGGAGAGGTGTCCAGAGATCTAAGTCTTTTTCCTGGCGGAGCTCTTGATGCCTCTCAGAAAAACGCATGTCAATGCGAGTGGCTAGATGAATGAGTTCATGCAGGTTAGCAGGAGTCTCTCGTGCGGCCAGAACATCTTTAATGTTGCTGGATAGGCCTTTTTTAAAGGTCGCGCAGAGAGCCTCATTATTCCAGGATAGTTCAGAAGCAAGAGTACGGAATTGTATGGCGTACTCGCCAACGGAGGAATTACCCTGGACCAGGTTCAGCAGGGCAGTCTCAGCAGAAGAGGCTCGGGCAGGTTCCTCAAAGACACTTCGAATTTCCGAGAAGAAGGAGTGTACAGAGGCAGTGACGGGGTCATCGCGGTCCCAGAGCGGTGTGGCCCATGACAGGGCTTTTCCAGACAGAAGGCTGACTACGAAAGCCACCTTAGACCTTTCAGTAGGAAACTGATCCGACATCATCTCTAAGTGCAAGGAACATTGCGAAAGAAAGCCACGGCAAAACTTAGAGTCCCCATTAAATTTGTCCGGCAAGGACAGGCGGAGGCTAGGAGCGGCCACTCGCCGCGGAAGGGGTGCTGGAGCTGGCGGAGGAGATGGTTGTTGCTGCTGTAGCTGCGACTGTACTTGCTGTAGTTGTGACTGGAGTTGCTGTGTCATGGTGGTCAAGTACGACAGCTGGTGATCTTGTTGCGCTATCTGTTGCGACTGCTGGGCGATCTGACGAGCTTGCTGGGCGACCAGCGTAGGGAGGTCAGCGACAACTGGCAGAGGAACTTCAGCGGGATCCATGGCCGGATCTACTGTCACGATGCCGGCTGGCAGGTAGTGGATCCTCTGTGCCAGAGAGGGATTGGCGTGGACCGTGCTAGTGGACCGGTTCTAAGCCACTACTGGTTTTCACCAGAGCCCGCCGCAAAGCGGGATGGTCTTGCTGCGGCGGTAGTGACCAGGTCGTATCCACTAGCAACGGCTCACCTCTCTGGCTGCTGAAGATAGGCGCGGTACAAGGGAGTAGGCAAAGGCAAGGTCGGACGTAGCAGAAGGTCGGGGCAGGCAGCAAGGATCGTAGTCAGGGGCAACGGCAGAAGGTCTGGAAACACAGGCAAGGAACACACAAGGAACGCTTTCACTGGCACTAAGGCAACAAGATCCGGCAAGGAAGTGCAAGGGAGGAGGTTAGATATAGTCAGGGACCAGGTGGGAGCCAATTAAGCTAATTGGGCCAGGCACCAATCATTGGTGCACTGGCCCTTTAAGTCTCAGGGAGCTGGCGCGCGCGCGCCCTAGAGAGCGGAGCCGCGCGCGCCAGCACATGACAGCAGGGGACGGGAACGGGTAAGTGACCTGGGATGCGATTCGCGAGCGGGCGCGTCCCGCTGTGCGAATCGCATCCCCAACGGCCATGACAGAGCAGCGCTCCCGGTCAGCGGGACCGACCGGGGAGCTGCAGGGAGAAAGACGCCGTGAGCGCTCCGGGGAGGAGCGGGGACCCGGAGCGCTAGGCGTAACAGTACCCCCCCCCCTTAGGTCTCCCCTTCTCTTTATCGGGTAACTGCCTCCCCTGGGATGAGGACACCGGGAAAGGATGGAGGGATTCCTCAACGGCAGGCAGAACCGCAGGAGTAGGAATGGGGAGAGAGGGCAGAGGGCGAGACCTGGCACGGGGCAGTGTGACACCAGGACGAGGGCCATGAGGGGACACAGAAGCTTGCCTGATGGAACTGGGAGGGGGGGAGGGGCATTTCCTGTGGCAGGCAGAGTCCTTAATGACCTTAGGGGGACCGGATACAGGAGGAACCACAGGGTCACGGCAGGGAGTACTGGGAACCGGTTGAAGGCAGTCCTTGGAACAAGAGGGACCCCAACTCTTGATCTCCCCAGTGGACCAATCCAGGGTTGGGGAATGGTGTTGAAGCCAGGGTAGTCCAAGCAGAACTTCAGAAGAGCAATTAGGAAGGACAAAAAATACAATCTCCTCGTGATGAGGTCCGATGCACATTAGGAGGGGCTCCGTGCGGTAACGCACGGTGCAATCCAACCTGGCTCCGTTGACCGCGGAAATGTGGAGTGGCTTGACAAGACGGGTCACCGGAATGCGAAATTTATTCACAAAGGACTCCCGAATAAAATTCCCAGAAGCTCCAGAGTCAAGGCAGGCCACGGCTGAGAGGGGAGAGCTGGCTGAAGTGGAAATCCGAACAGGTACCGTGAGACGTGGAGAAGCCGACTTGGCATCAAGAGACGCCACACCCACGAGAGCTGAGTGCGAGCGTGCGTTTCCCAGACGTGGAGGACGGATTGGGCAATCCACCAAAAAATGTTCAGTACTGGCACAGTACAGACAAAGATTCTCTTCCTTACGGCGATTCCTCTCTTCCAGGGTCAGGCGAGACCGATCCACTTGCATGGCCTCCTCGGCGGGAGGCCTAGGCGCAGATTGCAGTGGAGACTGTGGGAGAGGTGTCCAGAGATCTAAGTCTTTTTCCTGGCGGAGCTCTTGATGCCTCTCAGAAAAACGCATGTCAATGCGAGTGGCTAGATGAATGAGTTCATGCAGGTTAGCAGGAGTCTCTCGTGCGGCCAGAACATCTTTAATGTTGCTGGATAGGCCTTTTTTAAAGGTCGCGCAGAGAGCCTCATTATTCCAGGATAGTTCAGAAGCAAGAGTACGGAATTGTATGGCGTACTCGCCAACGGAGGAATTACCCTGGACCAGGTTCAGCAGGGCAGTCTCAGCAGAAGAGGCTCGGGCAGGTTCCTCAAAGACACTTCGAATTTCCGAGAAGAAGGAGTGTACAGAGGCAGTGACGGGGTCATCGCGGTCCCAGAGCGGTGTGGCCCATGACAGGGCTTTTCCAGACAGAAGGCTGACTACGAAAGCCACCTTAGACCTTTCAGTAGGAAACTGATCCGACATCATCTCTAAGTGCAAGGAACATTGCGAAAGAAAGCCACGGCAAAACTTAGAGTCCCCATTAAATTTGTCCGGCAAGGACAGGCGGAGGCTAGGAGCGGCCACTCGCCGCGGAAGGGGTGCTGGAGCTGGCGGAGGAGATGGTTGTTGCTGCTGTAGCTGCGACTGTACTTGCTGTAGTTGTGACTGGAGTTGCTGTGTCATGGTGGTCAAGTACGACAGCTGGTGATCTTGTTGCGCTATCTGTTGCGACTGCTGGGCGATCTGACGAGCTTGCTGGGCGACCAGCGTAGGGAGGTCAGCGACAACTGGCAGAGGAACTTCAGCGGGATCCATGGCCGGATCTACTGTCACGATGCCGGCTGGCAGGTAGTGGATCCTCTGTGCCAGAGAGGGATTGGCGTGGACCGTGCTAGTGGACCGGTTCTAAGCCACTACTGGTTTTCACCAGAGCCCGCCGCAAAGCGGGATGGTCTTGCTGCGGCGGTAGTGACCAGGTCGTATCCACTAGCAACGGCTCACCTCTCTGGCTGCTGAAGATAGGCGCGGTACAAGGGAGTAGGCAAAGGCAAGGTCGGACGTAGCAGAAGGTCGGGGCAGGCAGCAAGGATCGTAGTCAGGGGCAACGGCAGAAGGTCTGGAAACACAGGCAAGGAACACACAAGGAACGCTTTCACTGGCACTAAGGCAACAAGATCCGGCAAGGAAGTGCAAGGGAGGAGGTTAGATATAGTCAGGGACCAGGTGGGAGCCAATTAAGCTAATTGGGCCAGGCACCAATCATTGGTGCACTGGCCCTTTAAGTCTCAGGGAGCTGGCGCGCGCGCGCCCTAGAGAGCGGAGCCGCGCGCGCCAGCACATGACAGCAGGGGACGGGAACGGGTAAGTGACCTGGGATGCGATTCGCGAGCGGGCGCGTCCCGCTGTGCGAATCGCATCCCCAACGGCCATGACAGAGCAGCGCTCCCGGTCAGCGGGACCGACCGGGGAGCTGCAGGGAGAAAGACGCCGTGAGCGCTCCGGGGAGGAGCGGGGACCCGGAGCGCTAGGCGTAACAGTAACATTCTGATGGGACGTTCTTCTTATGAGAGTGTGCAGTGTCTCCTTCATTTGTAAGAATGAAGACTGCACTGTGTAGAAATGTCCTGGTAGGCTATCAAAGAAAACTATGGGCAAGACTCAACACCCTCTGGAAAGCTACGGTAGCTGTGTTTTGGGAGATGCCTCCAAAGATACAATTTTGGAGGATCTTGTAACATTAGATCTGCAGTGAATGACTCCCAGCAGTGCTTGGTGGGATAATTGGAATGGCGGGGTGGTCTATTGCAGTGACACATGACTAGCCTGTAACAAGATAAGCAATATCATTTTTATGGTTTCCTCACAGGACCTAACCATTCATGTCTTAGCTTACAATTTCCTGAAGCTCATCCGCTATCAAATTAATGATCCAAATTTATTAGGGGAATAGAAAACCACCATAATTAAAGCAATTCTGCATGGTTCTGACTTGGTTAGATTATAAGCATTTCTAACTTCTCAGCTTTACAACATTGCAAAGTGGAACTTGGACAATGTTAATGATGAATGTAATTGTTTCTTTCTATTTGAAAAAAGAAAAAAAAAAAAAAAGAAAAGACCAATAAAACTTAAATACAATTATTAACATTAAACTATATGCATTAAAAAGTAATGACCAAATGTGGGGATATGTCATAAAATGAAATGTATTGAGATTTCAGGTATCTAATGAGCTTGTGCTTAGAGCGTTGACCGTCGAGTCCCGCTGGCGAACTGTGTCTAATCATTAGCCGCTCCTGGTCTGTGCCCCCTTTCCTCCTGATAGTTGCTGCTATACTGCCTATTCATGTGCATTTTCGGATCTGGCATATTTGTGCTCTTTAAAGGGGTACTCCCGTGGAAACCTTTTTTTTTTTTTTAAATCAACCGGTGCCAGAAAGTTAAACAAATTTGTAAATCACTTCTATTAAAAAATCTTAATCCTTCCAGTACTTTTTAGGGGCTGTATACTAAAGAGAAATCCAAAAAAGAAATGCATTTCCTCTGATGTCATGATCACAGTGCTCTCTGCTGACCTCTGCTGTCCATTTTAGGAACTGTCCAGAGCAGCATATGTTTGCGATGGGGATTTTCTCCAGCTCTGGACAGTTCCTAAAATGGACAGCAGAGGTCAGCAGAAAGCAAGCACTGTGGTCATGACATCAGAGGAAATGCATTTCTTTTTTGGATTTCTCTTTAGTATACAGCCCCTAAAATGTACTGGAAGGATTAAGATTTTTTAATAGAAGTGATTTACAAATCTGTTTAACTTTCTGGCACCAGTTGATAAAAAAAAAAAATAAATAAATAAAATAAAAAGAGGGTCTTTAAAGGGCCTGGGGCATGTCTAATCTGACTCCTAGCTATCCCTGTTCAGTACTGCCTATTAACGTTGCCTTACCTGCTTATTAGTGTTGAGCGGCATAGGCCATATTCGAATTTGCGAATATTCGCGAATATCTGGACGAATATTCGTCATATTCGCGAATATTCGCATATTCGTAATATTCTCGTTTTATTTTCGCATATGCGAATATTCGCGTATGCGAAAATTAACATATGCGAAAATTTATAAATACAAAAAATTGCTTTACTGGAAATTTGCATATGCGAAAATTGGCATATGCAAATCTTCGCATATGCGAACATTCGCACACCGGTCTCACACAGTAGTATTAAAGCCTTCTTTACACCACACAAACTGGAAGCAGAGAGGGATGATCACTGTGATGTGTACTGTGAAAAAAAAAAAAGAATATTCGTAATTACGAATATATAGCGCTTTATTCGCGAATATTCGCGAATTCGCGAATAAAATTCGAATTTCGAATATTCGCGAGCAACACTACTGCTTATCTGTGCCTAAGCATTATTGGGGGTTTGTGTGTCCCTGATCTTATTATTGGTTTATGCCCAATGCCTGTTTCTCCTAACCCCTATGCATCATGCCGATTCTCCTGTGCCTGACCAAGACTGATGACTACACCTAGACTCTGACATGATTTTGCTGACCTCTTGGTGCCCCCTACTGGTATATCCTGGCTCACAGAGCCAGTCACTATACACCGTAACTGGTGAGTATGACCTGGTACCCCTAGTAGCTAAGCCCAACTTCCTCATCCTGGATAGTGTTGCTCACGAATATTCGCAATTCGAATATTATTCGCGAATATCGCATATTCGCGAATTCGCGAATTTCGCGAATATAGCGCTATATATTCGTAATTACGAATATTCGTTTTTTTTTTTTTTTTTTTTTTTTTTCACAGTACACATCACAGTGATCATCCCTCTCTGCTTCCAGCTTGTGTGGTGTAAAGAAGGCTCTAATACTACTGTGTGAGACTGGCGCGCGAAAATTCGCATATGCGAAAATTAGCATATTCGAAATTAGCACATGCGAATTTTCGCGTATGTTAATTTTGTATATGCTACTATGCACATATGATAGTTTTCGCATATGCGAATGTTCGCATATGCGAAAATAAAACGGGAATATAACGAATATGCGAACATTCGCGAATATATGACGAATATTCGTCCATATATTCGCGAATATTCGCGAATTCGAATATGGCCTATGCCGCTCAACACTAATCCTGGAGCAGGATAATAGATGAAAACCTAGATGAAACTTAGATTCCATGCCTGAGGGTGGTCTGAAGCCAAACCCTGTTGGGTAGCACAGAAGAGCACAGTGCTGAACAGTTTTCATAGCTGCAATGCCAAGTGGGTTAATATATGTACACAACTTATTATGGATAGTTTTGAGCGGCATAGGCCATATTCGAATTCGCGAATATATGGACGAATATTCGTCATATATTCGCGAATATTCGCATATTCGTTATATTCTCGTTTTATTTTCGCATATGCGAAGATTCGCGTATGTGAAAATTAACATATGTGAAAATTAGCATATACAAAGATAACATACGCGAGAATTCGCATATGCGAAAACAAGCATATGCTAATTTTCGTATATGCGAATTTCTGCACGCCAGTCTCACACAGTAGTATTACAGCCTTCTTTACACCACACAAGCTGGAAGCAGAGAGGGATGGTCACTGTGATGTGTCCTGTGAAGAAAACAAACAAACAAAAAAAAAAACGAATATTCGTAATTACGAATATATAGCACTATATTCGCGAAATTCGCGAATTCGCGAATATGCGATATTCGCGAATAATATTCGAATTGCGAATATTCGCGAGCAACACTAATTATGGAGCAGAAAGGTTTGGATTTATTGTATACACTGCTCAAAACAAAGGGAACACTTAACACAATGTAACTCCAAGTCAATCACACTTCTGTGATATCACTCTGGAAGCAACACTGATTGATAATCAATTTCACATGCTGTTGTACAAATGGAACAGACAACAGGTGGAAATTATAGGCAATTAGCAAGACACCCCCAATAAAGGAGTGATTCTGCAGGTTGTGACAACAGACCACTTCTCAGTTCCTATGCTTCCTGGCTGATGGTTTGGTTACTTTTGAATGCTGGCGGGGCTTTCACTCTAGTGGTAGCATGAGACGGAGTCTACAACCCACACAAGTGGCTCAGGTAGTGAAGCTCATCCAGGATGACACATCAATGCGAGCTGTGGCAAGAAGGTTTGCTATGTCTGGAGGCGCTACCAGGAGATGTGGAGGAGGCTGTAGGAGGGAAACAACCCGGCAGCAGGACCGCTACCTCCACCTTTGTGCAAGGAGGTGCAGGAGGAGCACTGCCAGAGCCCTGCAAAATGACCTCCAGCAGGCCACAAATGTGCATGTGTCCACTCAAACAGTCAGAAACAGACTCCATGAGTGTGTTATGAGGGCCTGACGTCCACAGGTGGGGGTTGTGCTTACAGCCCAACACCGTGCAGGATGTTTGGCATTTGTCAGAGAACACCAAGATTGGCAAATTCTCCACTGGTGCCCTGTGCTCTTCACAGATGAAAGCAGGTTCACACTAAGCACATGTGACAGACATGACAGAGTCTGGAGAACGTTCTGTGCCTGCAACATCCTCCAGCATGACCGGTTTTGCAGTGGGTCAGTATTGGTGTGCGGTGGCATTTCTTTGGGGGGCCGCACAGCCCTCCATGTGCTTGCCAGAGGTAGCCTGACTGCCATTAGGTACCGAGATGAGATCCTCAGACCCCTTGTGAGACCATATGCTGGTGCTGTTGGCCCTGGGTTACTCCTAATGCAAGACAATGCTAGAACTCATGTGGCTGGACTGTGTCAGCAGTTCCTGCAAGAGGAAGGCATTGATGCTATTGACTGGCCCGCCCGTTCCCCAGACCTGAATCCGATTTGAGCACATCTGGGACATCATGTGTCGCTCCATCCACCAACGCCACGTTGCACCACAGACTGTCCAGGAGTTGGTGGTTGCTTTAGTCCAGGTCTGGGAGGACATCCCTCAGGAGACCATCCACCACCTCATCAGGAGCATGCCCAGGCATTGTAGGGAGGTCATACAGGCACGTGGAGGCCACACACACTACTGAGCCTCATTGTGACTTGTTTTAAGGACATTACATAAAGTTGGATCAGCCTGTAATGTGGTTTTCCACTTTCAATTTGAGTGGGACTTCATATCCAGACCTCCATGGGTTGATAAATTTGATTACCATTGATAATTTTTATGTGATTTTGTTGTCCGCACATGTAAATATGAAAGTATTTCATATGATTAGTTAATTCATTCAGATCTAGGATGTGGTATCTTAGTGTTCCCTTTATTTTTTTTGAGCAGTGTATTACTTCTATTCTATTGTTCCATAATGTGGAGGCTTTTGTTTCATAGATTATATGCAGATACTGAATGTGAGAAAATAAAATGGTGGCTTGCTTGTCATAATGTGGAGGCATTCTTCTCCAGAAGCAATGAAAGCACCATGGTCTGGAACTATAGTGAGGTGGTTTGTGGTCCCTGTTGCACCACTGAATTTGAATACAACCAAGTAAATATTCAGTATGTTTGTTCTTGTGTAATGCATCGTCACATCAAACATCAGCAGCTTGGTACACTGTGAGTGACCCTGAGCCTGCACAGGGCAGGGACAGGCAAGCTAGGTCCCAGTAATCTAAATTAAAAAAATAACACCTTGATGATGGTGGCCCCCTCTCTGTCCGACGGCCCAACCTGTCAGTCTACTCCTGGTCATCATGGTGCCCGAAAAGCATTTGTGAAACCAGTCTTGAGTAGCAGCTTTTCACTGTCTGTGGAATCTATTTCAGAAAGGAGAAGGACAGAGAAAATACATTCTTTAACAATTGTGGCCTTTATAAAGGACTAGCATTAAAGGCAGTGAGGGGAAGTTGTACAAGTACCTCATAGCTCTTCTGGTACCTACACGAGTATCAGTCGGGGGTGAGAGCATCATGGCTAACTTGCCACATTTTCAAAACCTGCACACTCTTCAACCAAGCTAAAAAAAATTATTGGTAGGTTAAAGTAGCACTCCGGGATATAAAAATGTACCCCTATCCTAAGGATAGGGGATAAGTGTCAGATCTGCTGGGAGCACGTGCAATCCCGCGTGCAGGGCCCCGGATCTCCTCCTGTATGGGGCATGTTCGACCACTGCATGAAGTGCGGCCAACACTCCACCGCATTGCAGCTCTATGAAAGAGCCATAGGGCTGCACTTGGCCCCATGGAGGGGGGGTGTTTGCCACCGTTTCGTGCATAGGTCGAACATGCCCAATTCCGGAGGAGAGCTTGGGCGCGTACAGGAGATCGCAGGGGGTTCCATTGGCCGTACCCCCCCCCCCCCCCCGCAATCTGACACCTATCCCCTATCTGACACTTATCCCCTATCAATGGGAATTAGGGATCAATGGGAATTATGGAAATCTCTGTACAGCACTCCATAATATGTTGATCAGAGAGATAGATAGATAGATAGATAGATAGATAGACAGAGTAGATGAATAGATAGACTCACAGACTAATTTAGTATTAGGGTTACACGGTCTTGGCATTAAAAAAGTTTGAAATGGGTTGGGAATTCAAATCTGAAGGTTCATTCTAGAGAATTGGATTCAAAAGTAACCTACAGAAATTTGATCATCTTTAATGGCAAAGATGGAAGTCAATAGAGTGTTTGAGGTCCTATATTTGTATGGCTTTGTACTATGCCACCTCTAGTACATGTTATGTACGATATGAAGGAAGTTCCTTATATAATATACCACACAGATGAAAATTGTGATTCCACTTATTGAGCTCTATGTTAGGGCCATATTACACAGCCAGGCCCTCTCTGTAAACAAGCACCAATTGTAACAGGTGTGTCTGTTTTTGGTTCTGACAGAAGCTCCAGCCCCATTTGCTTAACTGCAGCTTCACCTGTGCAGCTTCAGTGATGACGCCCAGGCCAATGAGGAAGCATGGACAACTGGCCAATCGTTTCTAGCCTTAGCGTCCACACCCTCCTGAGCTGGTCAATATTTACTGCTCTCAGACTCCAAATTCTTGCCTGCGATAAAGGATCTTTCCTATGTTCCTGACTCTGGTTTGCTTTTCTCCTGTGTATTTTGTGTATATTCTTGGCCTGTTTTCCTCTCTATTCTTGCATTTTGACTTTTTACCACATTCCTTTCTCTGTTACCAACCTGCCTTGTTTGACCCTGATTATACGATTGTTTACACATTCCTTGTTAGTACTCCTATTGCTGTTAAGTTGTTTGTTAACTCTTTTGGTGCACTGACCTTTTCCCTGACTTTTGTACTGTGTCGTTTGTTACTTTGACTTCACACTCTGCACTGCACCTTAGTAGTGTAGGGACCGGCACCTTGGTTGGGCCACCCTATTAAGGAGGTGGGCACCCCAAAAAGCAGGAACAACAATTTAATAGATCGGCACTTTTTACAGAGCCTATTACACAGGTCAAGCAAAGTATGGGAAGGACTACAGAAACGAGCACTGGATCGTACCTATAGCCCTTTGCTGCCATTGACTGCACATCCCCTTTTACGCAGGAAGATGTTAATCGCTGACCCTATTACACAGTGTAATAGGGCTCCAAGACACAGAGGTATAACTCCAGGGTCTCCCGCTGTGTCCTTCATGTATGGAGAGAGCTAGGGTGCCGGGTTGGAGATCAAGGGGGCTCTCAGTTGTTGGATCCCCCCCGAGATCAGACACTTATCCCCTATCCACAGCATAAGATGTTCTTCAACGGAGTACCCCTTTAACGTACAGGATATAACATCATATTCGGTATAATGTTAAGCTCAAAGTCACATTTCATCAAAACAGAAAGCTTTAAAAAGGCTCTAATGATTTTTCAGACTGTTCTTCCTAACCAGCAGCACATACCTAAAACGAAAATTCTCTTTTCAGTAAAAGACCTTTTTTTTTTTTTTAATATCTCTAAGCAGTAAAATATTTAATTTAAATTTTCCTCTTCCGACAGGGGAAGTAAATTAACTTGTGAAATTAATCACATTACATTTAATGAAAAATATAAATACAGTCACACTGTATGTCTGCCTCTCGCTTCAGGGGATCAGGATTTATATTAAAAAATACTGTTCGCTCTGAATTTCTGCCACTGTTCCTCAGCTAATTTCAATTTGTTTGTTTGTTTTGTGCATAAAAACTGTTTTGTGAGAGGGACAGTTCAGATTTAATGGTCATCGTGCGTTCTGAAAATGTCTTCAGCCTCGGAAAAGGTTTATTTCATTTGTTGCTCCAGTTTTGCAAAAAAAAAGTGTAGGCAATTGTTAGTCCTCTCATCTTGAAAAACCCTTTTGGCTCATAAAGGGGCTGTGTAAGATTAAAATAACATATCTTATTTCAAAAACAATGCCACCCCTGTCCACAGGTTGCGTGTGGTATTGCAGTCAGCCCCATTCACTTTGAATGGAGATGCAACATCTCCTACAACCTCAACTGATGGGCTTCTTTTTCTAGAAGGCTTTCTTAGTCCAGACAATATCTTTATAAACAGGATTTTCCTGCATTTACTGCTGATATTGGTGCAGATATATAGTTACATAGATAGTACGGTTGAAAGAAGACACATGTCCGTCAAGTTAAACTAAGGAGGTGAAAGGAAGGGGTATGGGTGGAAGAAAGGGATGGGATTTAAATCTATTTTTCTGCATATGCCTAAATGTTATTTCGTTCTAGGAATGTATCTAATCCTGTTATCATACCCTCAACTATTCCTGAGGTAGACCGTAGACTGCTCTATATATTCACAGTCTACTTATGGTAGACAAAACCTTTTTTTCTCCAGACGGATGGGGCATCTCCTTGTCTTTTGAGGGGGTTTTACCTGGAACAGTTTTTCCTCATATTTTTTGTAAGGGCTCATATATATACTTAAATAAGTTTATCATACCCCCTTAAACATCTCTTCTTAAGACCAAACAAATGTAATTCTTCTAATCTTTCCTCATAGCTAAGACGTTCCATGCCCTTTATTTGAGACGTTTCATGCCTCTTAGTTTAGTTGCGTGTCTCTGTACCCTTTCTAGCTCCAGAATGTCCAGAATGAACCAGTGCCCAAAACTGAACAGCACATCCCAGGTGAGACAGTACCAATGCTTTATAAAGCGGCAGTATTATGTCCCTGTCCCTTGAGTCCATGACTCTCCGGATACATAACAGTATCCTGCTGGCCTTTGAAGCAGCCACCTGACATTGCTTGCTGTTCTGTAGTCTATGATCTACAAGTACAGCCAGATTCTTCTCTACCAGTGGCTCTGCCAGTTTTATTCCCCTCTAGAACATATGATACATGCAGGTTAAGTTGACCAAAAGTGGGCCAGTACTGAACCTTGGGGTACACACCTAATAACCGGGGACCAATAAGTACGAATCAATGACAGCCACTTTGTGGTTACGGTCCTTAAGGGTGTGTTCACACGCTATTACTAGCAGCGGGTTTCCCGCTGCGGGAATCCTGCTGCAAGTTACGCTACCATTGATTTAAATCGGTCCACAGACAGTCCCAATAGTGTCAGATAGGCGGACTGTCTGCGGACCCATTCAAATGAATGGTAGCGTAACTTGCAGTGGGTTTCCCACAGTGGGAAACCCACTGCTAGTTACTAGCGTGTGAACGAACCCTAAAGGAGTTATTTGGCGAAAAACAACTTATCCCTGATCCACAGGATAAGGGATAAATGTCTGATTGCGATTTCCTGAATGGATCCCGGTTCTCTGAGAGGAGCGTCTACTGGGGACAGCACCGGCGTTCCAATAGAAATTAATAGAGCCCGTGGCATCCCCAGCATGACCCCTGACAATCAGAAACTTGTCCCCTATTTTTTAGCTCAGTCAATTAAATGTGTCTGTGAGTTTTTCATTGACAGCCTATCCTTAGGATTGGCCATCAGAGTCTGATTGGTGTGGGTCTGACACCTGGCACCCCTACAACCACTGCACCTGTAATCCACAGTGAAGGGAGCCAGAAGCAGACAGCTCCGTACATTGTGTAGTGGTCATGTTGGGTATCTACAGCTCAACTCCCACTGAAGAGAGTGTGAACTGAACTGCAATAACCCAGCACTGCCACTGCAAAATGGGCATAACCGTCTGTTTTCAGGTTCGTTCCCTGTGTGTTGCAGGTGCTACGACTGTGCCCGGTGTTGGAGCCAACATGATCTAGTATTATAAGGATAGGCCATTAATGAAAATCTCTTTATGCATATTTCTGTAGTGCACTATATTAGGAGAATTAATTTCTTATTCATTTACAAAATTAAAGTTCAATCAGTAAATTACAATATAATCATTGAAATACCAACCACCGTCATCTAGCTATAGTACGGCTTATATGTTTCTTCCAGACAAATGACTTCCAAGTGACATTTCTCCTCACCAAACTCTACATTAGAATCTGCTTCTCCCTTTCTGTCAGTGTATCACGCAGGTTTGAAGCCCCATTCTGCACACAATGTGCCTTTAAATTGGAGTTTGTTTTCCGTACGTACTCCCAGACGACTGTAATGACATTGCTGCTCAGATTTCCAGTGTAACGTATGTCGCTGTCTATTCAGCTGAGTGCACTGACATCTGATAGCAATGCAGGATACCGCAACATACCAGTTCCATTCCCAAGACAATGGAGATACAGGAATAACTTGAAGCTCTAATCCATTGGGCTCTTGTTTGCAACCACACCATTTGTCCTTTATTGTTTAACCTGTTTTTCTTGGAACACTTATCTAGACCCAATTTATATATAAGAAAATAACTAACCACATGACTTAGCTGAAAACATTTACTGTAAGGGATAATAAAGATCCTTTAATGCCTACTACATATATAAGGGAATATAACATTTATGTAACATATTATCCAACATATGACATATGTTATGTAGGGATCGACCGATTATCGGTATGACAATTACCTTGCTGATAAGCCGATAAGCCGATAATGCCCCGCACCCCGCACCGCGACCGCCCCCCCCGACCAGCCGCACCAAGACCGCCCCCCGACCCACCGCATTGCGTTGCACCCCCACCGTAGTGCTGGGCGGTATACCCGTATGAACCGGATACCGTTTATTTTTTTCTACCAAGGTATGGATTTTTGCCCATACCGCTATACCGGTCGGGCCCCTCCCCCACCCTCCGATTCAATAAAAAAAATTAAACTTACCCGTAATGGGAGTGGTCCGGGCCATCCATCCTTCCTGTAGTGTCCGGCAGCATTCCGGGTGTAGGGTGAACCGGTCCGGGCTGTACTTCTCCGGGGGTCCTCTTCTCCACTCCGGGCAGGCTCCGGCCTAGTACGCTGCATAGACACCGCTACGCCGTGACGTCAGGTGCGTCGCTGTGCACGGGCGTCACTGCGCAGCGGCGTCTATGCTGCGTTACTAGGCCGGAGCCTGCCCGGAGTGGAGAAGAGGACCCTCGGAGAAGAAGGACAGCCCGGACCGGTTCACCCTCCACCCGGAATGCCGCCGGACACTACAGGAAGGATGGATGGCCCGGACCACCCTGACAGGTAGGGGGAGAGAAGCGGGTGGTGGCGGCCTATGGCACCGCAAAAGCCACTGCAGTGCATTGATTTAAAGCGCCCACTTTAAATCAATGATCTGCAGCGGTGTCGCGGGGGGATAAATAGCCGATAACTTATACCGGAATATCGGTATAAGTTATCGGCTATCGGCCCTAACCTCCACCGATTATCGGTATCGGCCCTAAAAAAACAATGTCGGTCAATCCCTAATGTTATGATAAAACAGAAATTCCCATTGATGAGTTTTATGCCATATCTACAGTCATACATGTCTGCTATATGTGGGTACCACCTATAGGAGATTTACCTACCTCTGGAATGGGGTGCTCCAACCCCACCCCATTTAATTGGGGTTATAGTATGATAGTAATAGAAAGCCGATGCTGACAACATACATAAGTTCAAAATTAACAACCACTTTACTCTTAGATTGATTGGTAGGTATTCAACCTCAAAGACATTTCTAGCACATCAATTTGAAGTACCAAAAATGTCAAACCTGTGGGGGTCTGTCTGCTGTAAATCCCTTTAACTCCAAGAACTGAAAAGCTTAGAACCCATTCCTGTATCATTGCTTTATTTCAGACGTGCAGGAGCAGAAAGGACAAGTGTGGACGCAGCACAGTGTGCTGCGTCCACACTTGTCCTTTCTGCTCCTGCACGTCTGAAATAAAGCAACGATATGTTTCACGTAATCCCGGTGGTGAGTGTCTCCTGCTTCTACTATTTTAGTTTGCCTATGAACTTTTTGCTCTTGAGGATTGAGCACCCGAAACAGGATTTACGTATTGGGTGATACGTTTGCTACACCTGCTACTATATTGCCTATGTATTATATGGGAATGCTACACTGAGGCCAAGCTGTGCCAGCTTTTCTTCCTCTGCTCACTGTTATAGTATGTTTAACAACAATAATAGTGCCACAAACTTCAGAATGGAAAGAATTATATTATGAACAGAGCTAAACAGGTCTTTGACACTCCAAATGTTGGCAATAAAATCAATGTTCATCAATCAATCATTTCCAGTATCTTCCCCAGAATATAATGGTGGCAGATACTACTTCCTTGACAGGAATGGGTTCTAAGCTTTTCAGTTCTTGGAGTTAAAGGGGTTTACAGCAGTCAGACCCCCACAGGTTTGACATTTATGATACTTCTATTGAATATTTTGATTTTAGAAGGTAGTAGAACATCCATGGATGATGGGCAGACAAATTAATCCATGTTGGGTTGTTCTGTTGATCTGCGAGTATTGCAAATTGTTGATATTACAGGATCAAACCATGTTGTCTATCGGACTAGCCAAAGTCAATGGATTTCCTTGTTTCTTTCCTACCATCTTATTTTAGATCCTTCCTTTCATGTTTCTTTCCTTCATTTGACCTTACTTCCTGCTTTTATTTCCCTCTTTGTCTTCGATCCCTCTCTCCCTTATTTCCTTTTATTTCTCTCTTTACCTTTCTCGCTTCATTTCTCTCTTTAGCTTCTTACCTTTCATCTGTTTGTACCTTTTAGTTTTCTCTTTATCTTCCTATCTTTCTTCTCTACCTTTCTGTTTTTATTTCTATCGTGGCTTTCCTTCCTCCTTTCATTCTATTCCTTACTTCCTTCTTTTATTTCTCTCTTTATCTTCATTTCTTCCTTCTTTTATTTCTCTCTTAACCTTCCTTTCTTCCTACTTTTATTTATCTCTTTAACTTCCTCCCTTCCTTCTATTCCTTCCTTATTTTATTTTTCTCTTTACCTTCCCTCCCTCCTTCCTTCCTTCCTTTCCTTCTATTCCTTCCTTCCCTCCCTCCCCGCTTCCTTCCTTCCTTTCTCCTCTTCCTTCCTTCTTTTGTTTCTCTCTTTATCTTCATTTCTTTCTTCTTTTATTTCTCTCTTTATGTTCATTTCTTCCTTCTTTTATTTCTCTCTTAACCTTCCTTTCTTCCTTCTTTTATTTATCTCTTTAACTTCCTCCCTTCCTTCTATTCCTTCCTTATTTTATTTTTCTCTTTACCTTCCCTCCCTCCTTCCTTTCCTTCTATTCCTTCCCTCCCTCCCCGCCTCATTCCTTCCTTTCTCCTCTTCCTTCCTTCTTTTTTTTCTTTTTTCCTTCCTAATTATCTTCCTTCCTTCCTTTCCTTCTATTCCTTCCTTCCTTCCCTCCCTCCCCGCCTCCTTCCTTCCTTTCTCCTCTTCCTTCCTTCTTTTTTTTCTTTTTACCTTCCTAATTATCTTCCTTCCTTCCTTTCCTTCTTTTATTTTCTCCATTTCTCCATCCTTTCTTAATTCCTTCCTTCTCTTATCTTCACTCTTTCCCTTTTTATCTTCCTTCTCCCTCCCTTCCTCTGTTCTTTACCTTTTTTTCTAACTTACCGTACTTTCTACCTGTTTTATTACTTCTTAACTCCCTCTCTTTTGATCACCCTTAGCCTAGCTTTCTATCTTCCTTTCTTTTCTCCTTTCATGCAGAGTTAACCATTTCTTGGCTGATCTAATTTTCTCCAGCACAGCAGCCCCTTTAATTGCAGCATATGTTATTCCTACCAGAGCATCTTAGGAACAATATTCATGTGATAATTGCTTCCAGAAACATCAATCTCATGAATCCCATTCCATCATATAAGACGGTTGATGTGGTGATGTGTTTGTATAGTTAGTTTTAGCATCATAAACTGAGCACTTTCAATAGAAATATCTGAAAATGCTATTTTAAGACACTTACTATCTTCCTTTAGTGCTTGTGATTTGAAGACAACGCTTTACTATCACACACTTGTCTCGGTTGGAACTGCTTGCTTGTTGCTATTTTATCTCTAGGTTTATTTAAATTGGAAAAGTTCCTAAAATAAGGGAAGTCTTAAAATGCAGAAGGTGACATGAAGTGCAAATGCTTTCAATCCCAATGTTTGGATGTGACAGCTTTGAATGGAGAAGAGACTTGATTTGATTTTCTGTGACCTTGAAAGGTCTCCACAGGGACTCTATCCCTTTTTTCTAACCCCATTAAGTCACATATCCCTCTGAAAGTATGGCTTGGGTTGGACAGCTCTTAAAAAACACCACTGAGGTGCACACTGGAGTACGAGTGACCTTGCAGAGTCCTGAATCACAGAGCGAAGCATAAATGACATGTGCTCAGAAGTTAAAAAACTCAAAATGTCAGAAAAGGACCCTGTGACCTATTAGTTATATGAGCTTTTTTCAGATCTGATCTGTGCTTGCCCTGTCGAAATCTATTCTAACCTCTATTACTTAGAGATTTGATCTGTGATCATTGTTTTTTTTTTTTTTTTTCGTTCTATTGCCAAACACCTCTGAAAGCTGATTTCTACAATTGGGTCATAGAGGCCATTTGCTGTAGGCTTTCTTTGTTAAAAAAAAGAAAAGAAAAAGTTGACAAAGATAAGATACTGTATGAATTACAAGCTATTGCTTCCTATACAAACAAAGCATTCAGAAAGACTCCAGAACCTTTTACTTCTTCACATTTTATGTTATAAACATCAAAGACATTATTGGCCATTTGTTACAAAGGAAACACTAAATTTTTTTGCATGAACATAAGTATTTAAAGGGGTACTCCGGCCCTAAGACATCTTATCCCCTATCCAAAGGATAGTGGATAAGATGCCTGATCGTGGGGGTCCCGCTGCTGGGGACCCCCGCAATCTCTCATGCAGCACCCCCTATCATCAGTCTCATGGAGTGAAGATCGTTCCATGTCTGATGACTCACGATCACGGGGCCGGAGTATTGTGATATCATGCCCCGCCCCCTCAATGCAAACCTATGGGTGGGGGCGTGATGACCATCTGCCATAGGCATTGAGGGGGTGGGGCCATGATGTCACAATACTCCGGCCCCATGATTGTGAGTCATCAGACACGGAACGATCTTCGCTCTATGAGGCTGATAATAGGGAGGGCTGCATGAAAGATTGCAGGGGTCCCCAGCGGCGGGACCCCTGAGATCAGACATCTTATCCTTTGGATAGGGGATAAGATGTCTTAG
This sequence comes from Hyla sarda, assembly GCF_029499605.1. NCBI lineage: Eukaryota > Metazoa > Chordata > Amphibia > Anura > Hylidae > Hyla > Hyla sarda. The sequence continues at coordinate 205,699,607 of NC_079195.1, forward strand.
GGCCTGAGTACCTCTTTATCACTTGGCTGTGTCGCATAAAATTTAGCTCTGGGGGCCTCCCATTTATCTTAAAGGAGAACTGTCACCTTGCTCCCCTTGCACTAACCAGCGGTACTGGCTGGTAGTGTGGGGGACGCTGATCAGTTTGATACCTATCATGCCCTGATCCGCCACATTCAGCTGTAGTCTTTGTTTTTCTGTATATGCTAATTAGGTGCTAACTGGCACAGGCGGCGTAACTGGCACTCTAATGTCACCGCTGTCCATCTCCAGCACTGCCCAGCTCATCAATATTCCTCCACTGATTAACCATCAATCATTGGGTGTTTTAGCAAAATATTTACGTTATATTTCCCATGTTTTCAGTTTGATGCTGGCACCCGCCATAACTGTATTTGTTACTCTTTGCTGTCTTTTTTTTTACTGTTGTACTTGTCAACTTGATTGGGGACAACTGAATGATAATAAAAAACAGCTTGTTCCCTTTCTAGCAAAGGTGACATTGTGCATAATGCTACAAAAAAAAAGCAACAAAAGGCTTCCTTGGACGTAGTTTAAAGTTAATTGGCAGCATCTGCTCTTTGCAACAATGGAAGAGGGAGTTTTCCCTCGACATTTGGATAGGACAGCTAAGGATTTTCATTGGCATGTTAACCCGTAAAGTGCTGCTGTAAGCTACATCTGCTACGAGCTAGTTACTTAATCTGTTTAGTTAATACGACTCTACAGATGGGAAACGTTAGACAGTTCTGTCTTGTCTCAAAATCTCATAGACATCACCACTATTAGTATGCATCAGTCTACAGAACGTATGTGATGTCATCCGTTGTATGAGAAGATCACTTGGTCCCACCATGAGTGTTCCTTCTGATTTGTACACTCTGAAAAAGATTTGAGTTGGGTGGTGGATTTATGAAGACTATATAAAGACTTATAAAGGAATCTAAGGCTTCTTTCCAGATTTGTCTCATGACAGGTATTAAAGGGGTACTCCACTCTCAAATTGAAGTAAAGAATGGATCATTGAATAACCTTGATAAAATAGAAAAGTTTGCTGACAACCCTTCTCCCACCTGTACTTCTCCCAACCCTTCTCCCATATTAGTTTTCAGAAAAGTCTCCGCTTACATCTGCATCGAAGACTCTGACAAAAATTCCTAAACGTTTAATGGGAAGAATGCAGAGACGGACCACACTGTAAATCAGAGATGTCCATTGGTTGTCGTTAAAGGGGTACTCCACTTCCCCAGCATTTGGAACATTCTGTTCCGAACGCTGGGTGCGGTCTGCGGGGGTTGTGATGTCACTGCCATGCCCCCTTCCATAGACTTGCATTGAGGGGGCATGAAGTGACATCACAACCCCCGCAGCCTGCACACAGCGTTCAGAACAGCATGGTCGTTAAGGGGTTAAATACATTTGTCAACATTTTATTTAATTTATTTCATAACATTGTCAAAGTGATTTCCACCATTTGTGATGGATTCACATGAACCTGATGCAGTAAAGCCACACTTCCGTTAATTTGAGGACATTCATTCATTATTCATATCTGCATTAGAAGTACACCTTCTCCTTTAGCACACCGTAGAAAAATAAGTCAATGGGGTCTAAGATCTGGTGAGTGAGGAGACCATTCGATTGACCGTGTCTTCCAATCCAGTTAGAAAAATTGTCATTAATCTCTTACCACTGTTTTGTTGTGTTGTACACCATGGTATAGGTCCTGATCCACTGCTTTTTGCGTTGCCCCTATGCCTGGTGTGTTTCTGTGTTTAGGCTTATGTGATCCTATACCAGTGTATCTTGATCTGTTTAGTGTCCTGGCTTTAGTTCGCTGTTCACTCGTCTTCATTTCTGGTGAACCTGCTGCTAAATCTTCCTGGTTACCTGTTTGTCATTACCCTCATACCTGCCGTATTACTTTGGGCCTGATCCTGTTAGTCTGCACTCTATATACCTGCTGTTATATCTTCCTGATAACCTCTTTGTTATTACTTTGCATACCTGCCATTATGTATTATCCTGGTTTCATGTTTTCTTGTCCTTGCCTTTTTAACCTTTGTGTCCTGACCTGTTTCCCTTACCTCCTTACAGTTCTTATTATTTTATTTTGACTTGTGACGCTCCTGCACCCTTTATAGTACAGGGACCACCGTTTAGTTGTGGATCTGCTGTTTTGGGTGAATACGCAAGTAGTCATGGAGATTGGTTCTGGGTAAGCTCTGGGCCGCACTATTCCCTGCTCAATGTGACAATTTACTATTGACATTAGCTTATCCTGTTTTTTAGGTTTTATGATAAACCACCATATTGTGACCTATCATACAAGGGGGAAACATGTTGGGACGTAAGGGACATGTTGTTTATTGTGTTTCATGGGAGGAATTTGTTGTGAGTGTACTTAGGCGGTGGTGGCGGGGATTTCTGCCTTGCTTGCTTGACTTTACATCTCTTCTTTATTGAGATATCGACTGACCCTAATACTTTTTCATCTGCTTGTTTCTAACTTTGCACATAATGCATACTGAATAAATGTTACATTTCAAATAGAGCCATTATTCAACTGGTCTTCGAACTTTCAAAGCAAAACAACTAATTCAAAGAATCGGATCTGTGACTCTAACAAACAAATGGTCTGATGGTATCTTAGAGTGGCATCATATTTAAAGCGAGCTTGCATTACAGTATATCTAGCCGACAGTAATACAACAAAAGTGGATCCTTCTAAGTGCAAAAATGACCGCACGTACATAGTCTTGATTCATGCATAGTTTCTGCTAGAAATACTGTTAAAAAATTCCATTAGCCGCATCTCCGGCGTGCTTCCCACCAGCCTAGCGTTAAATATTGTTTAGCCGGTTCTATCCAGCCTGCTTTTTTTTATATCACAGGATGCCCTGTGTTCCTTCCCCATCCGTAAGATTTAGTATTTCTCTTTTAAAATCATTGATCAATGTCCAAGCCACTTAAAGCCAGAGAAAAAAATCAATAGATGCTTCTGATTGGGCGGCACATTGACTTTAAAGAGCAGCTGCATAAAAAGGGAAATAAAAAGTGGGAATGGTCACGTTGGATGACTTCATTTGCGGTTGCTATGCACTTTCCATGCAAACCTATATTAGCACATTCTGCATTGGAGGTTTTAATCTTTCCTTCCTGAATGTAAGTACTATGATACTATGATGTCTACATTTATTAGCCTTGCGTTCCTGTGAAGTTCACCGCAGTGTCTAGGGAATCATTTTTAAGGCAAGGTCACAAGGTCCTCATCTGAGGGCTACCAAACCTAATTAGGAATATTGGGGTACCCTTGTGGTCACGAGACCTACTGATGAGGTCATATTATTATCAAAAGAGCTTGGGGTATGACATCATCGATTTATGTTCAGAAGTTTAACTCTTCATACTCAAGGGCTCATCGTAAAAGGAAGGTTTTTTTGAGAAACATCTGGATGAGAAACCAACTGATTAGACCAGTGTTTAATAGGATAACAGGGTGGAAGGGATGTACTGAAGCATTGCTATCCACCCACCCACTGCAGCATAACCACGCCCACCTAGAGCCCATGTGACTGATGACATATTGTCTCTGGTCGCATAGAATGCTGGGAAAGGTCAGAGACAACAGTAAAATAAAAAAAAAGATTTGCACTACAGAACTTCCGGGTGTGGATCTTGTACATGTGGCCCACGGAGGTAGTAGAAGCAAATTACACAGTATTATAACTTGGCATCGTGGGCTGAAAGGCTGAAGAAAAAAAAACTGAAATACCCCTTTAAGGTGTGACATCATCAGTTATTGTTGTCACGATGCCGGCTGGCAGGTAGTGGATCCTCTGTGCCAGAGAGGGATTGGCGTGGACCATGCTAGTGGATCGGTTCTAAGTCACTACTGGTTTTCACCAGAGCCCGCCGCAAAGCGGGATGGTCTTGCTGCGGCGGTAGTGACCAGGTCGTATCCACTAGCAACGGCTCAACCTCTCTGGCTGCTGAAGATAGGCGCGGTACAAGGGAGTAGACAGAAGCAAGGTCGGACGTAGCAGAAGGTCGGGGCAGGCAGCAAGGATCGTAGTCAGGGGCAACGGCAGGAGGTCTGGAACACAGGCTAGGAACACACAAGGAAACGCTTTCACTGGCACGATGGCAACAAGATCCGGCAAGGAAGTGCAGGGGAAGTGAGGTGATATAGGGAAGTGCACAGGTGATAACACTAATTGGAACCACTGCGCCAATCAGCGGCGCAGTGGCCCTTTAAATCGCAAAGACCCGGCGCGCGCGCGCCCTAGGGAGCGGGGCCGCGCGCGCCGGGACAGGACTGACGGAGAGCGAGTCAGGTACGGGAGCCGGGGTGCGCATCGCGAGCGGGCGCTACCCGCATCGCGAATCGCATCCCGGCTGGAGGCGGTATCGCAGCGCCCCGGGTCAGTGGATCTGACCGGAGCGCTGCAGTGAGGAGAGTGTAGCGAGCGCTCCGGGGAGGAGCGGGGACCCGGAGCGCTCGGCGTAACAGTACCCCCCCCCCTTGGGTCTCCCCCTCTTCTTAGAGCCTGAGAACCTGAGGAGCAGACTTTTGTCTAGGATATTGTCCTCAGGTTCCCAGGATCTCTCTTCTGGACCACAACCCTCCCAATCCACTAAAAAAAAGGTTTTCCCTCTGACCTTTTTGGATGCCAAAATCTCTTTGACGGAGAAGATGTCCGAGGAGCCGGAAACAGGAGTGGGAGGAACAGATTTGGGAGAGAAACGGTTAATGATAAGTGGTTTAAGGAGAGAAACGTGAAAGGCATTAGGAATACGAAGAGAAGGAGGAAGAAGAAGTTTGTAAGAGACAGGATTAATCTGGCACAAAATTTTGAAAGGACCAAGATAGCGTGGTCCCAACTTATAGCTAGGGACACGGAAGCGGACATATTTAGCGGAGAGCCATACCTTGTCTCCAGGGGAAAAAATGGGAGGAGCTCTTCTTTTCTTATCCGCGAATTTCTTCATGCGTGATGAAGCCTGTAAGAGAGAATTTTGGGTCTCTCTCCATATGATGGAAAGATCACGAGAAATTTCATCCACAGCGGGCAGACCAGAGGGCAAGGGGGTAGGGAGGGGGGGAAGAGGGTGACGGCCGTACACCACGAAAAACGGGGATTTGGAGGAGGATTCAGAGACTCTGAAGTTATACGAGAATTCGGCCCATGGTAGAAGATCTGCCCAGTCATCCTGGCGGGAGGAAACAAAATGTCGTAAATAATCACCCAAGACCTGGTTAATTCTTTCTACTTGTCCATTGGATTGAGGATGATATGCAGAAGAAAAATTTAATTTAATCTTGAGTTGTTTACAGAGAGCCCTCCAGAATTTAGACACGAATTGGACGCCTCTATCCGAGACGATCTGCGTAGGCAACCCGTGAAGACGAAAAATGTGTACAAAAAATTGTTTAGCCAACTGAGGCGCTGAAGGAAGACCAGGAAGAGGGATGAAATGTGCCATTTTGGAGAATCGATCAACGACCACCCAAATAACAGTGTTGCCACGGGATGGGGGTAAGTCAGTAATAAAATCCATACCAATCAGAGACCAAGGCTGTTCGGGGACAGGCAGAGGATGAAGAAAACCAGCGGGCTTCTGGCGAGGAGTCTTATCCCGGGCACAGATAGTGCAGGCTCGCACAAAGTCCACCACATCTGTCTCTAGAGTCGGCCACCAATAGAAGCGAGAGATGAGTTGCACAGATTTCTTGATGCCCGCATGACCTGCGAGATGGGAGGAGTGACCCCATTTGAGGTCTTTCCTGGAGGAGTTTGCCTGATGGAGGCTGGAGAAGTGGAAATCAGGCAGTCAGGAGGAATGATGTGTTGAGGAGAGAGTTCAACTTCAGAAGCATCTGAGGAACGAGAGAGAGCATCGGCCCTAATGTTCTTATCGGCAGGCCGAAAGTGAATTTCAAAATTAAATCGGGCAAAGAACAGAGACCACCTGGCCTGGCGAGGATTCAGCCGTTGGGCAGACTGGAGGTAGGAGAGGTTTTTGTGATCGGTGTAAATAATAACTGGAAATCTTGATCCCTCCAGCAGATGCCTCCATTCCTCAAGTGCTAATTTAATGGCTAGAAGCTCTCGATCCCCGATGGAGTAGTTCCTCTCCGCCGGAGAGAAGGTCCTAGAAAAAAAACCACAAGTAACAGCATGCCCGGAAGAATTTTTTTGTAGAAGGACAGCTCCAGCTCCCACTGAGGAGGCATCAACCTCCAATAGGAAGGGTTTAGATGGGTCAGGTCTGGAGAGCACGGGAGCCGAAGAAAAGGCAGACTTGAGCCGTTTAAAGGCGTCTTCCGCTTGAGGAGGCCAAGACTTGGGATCGGCATTTTTTTTGGTTAAAGCCACGATAGGAGCCACAACGGTAGAAAAATGTGGAATAAATTGCCTGTAATAATTGGCGAACCCCAAAAAACGTTGGATGGCACGGAGTCCGGAGGGGCGTGGCCAATCTAAGACGGCAGAGAGTTTGTCTGGATCCATTTGTAGTCCCTGGCCAGAGACCAAGTATCCTAGGAAAGGAAGAGATTGGCATTCAAACAGACATTTCTCTATTTTGGCATAGAGTTGATTGTCACGAAGTCTCTGAAGAACCATACGGACATGCTGGCGGTGTTCTTCTAGATTGGCAGAAAAAATCAGGATATCGTCCAGATATACAACAATACAGGAGTATAGGAGATCACGAAAAATTTCATTAACAAAGTCTTGGAAGACGGCAGGGGCGTTGCACAGGCCAAAGGGCATGACCAGATACTCAAAGTGTCCATCTCTGGTGTTAAATGCCGTTTTCCATTCATCCCCCTCTCTGATGCGGATGAGATTATAAGCACCTCTTAAGTCCAGTTTGGTAAAGATGTGGGCACCTTGGAGGCGATCAAAGAGTTCAGAGATGAGGGGTAAGGGGTAGCGGTTCTTAACCGTGATTTTATTAAGACCGCGGTAGTCAATGCAAGGACGTAGAAAGCCATCTTTTTTGGACACAAAGAAAAATCCGGCTCCGGCAGGAGAGGAGGATTTACGGATAAAGCCCTTTTTTAAATTTTCCTGGACGTATTCAGACATGGCAAGAGTCTCTGGGACGGACAGAGGATAGATTCTGCCCCGGGGTGGAGTAGTGCCCGGGAGGAGGTCGATAGGACAATCATAAGGCCTGTGAGGAGGTAGAGTCTCAGCTTGTTTTTTGCAAAAAACATCCGCAAAGTCCATATAGGCCTTAGGGAGACCGGTTACAGGAGGAACCACAGAGTCACGGCAAGGGTTACTGGGAACCGGTTTTAGGCAGTCCTTGGAACAAGAGGGCCCCCAACTCTTGATCTCCCCAGAGGACCAATCCAGGGTTGGGGAATGAAGTTGAAGCCAGGGAAGTCCAAGGAGAATTTCAGAAGTGCAATTGGGGAGGACCAAAAGTTCAATTCTCTCGTGATGAGATCCGATGCACATTAGAAGGGGCTCCGTGCGGAAACGTATGGTACAGTCCAATCTTTCATTGTTTACACAATTGATGTAGAGGGGTCTGGCGAGACTGGTCACCGGGATGTTGAACCTGTTGACGAGAGAGGCCAAAATAAAATTTCCTGCAGATCCGGAGTCCAAGAAGGCCACAGTAGAGAAGGAGAAGGCAGAGGCAGCTATCCGCACAGGCACAGTAAGACGTGGAGAAGCAGAGTAGACATCAAGGACTGTCTCACCTTTGTGCGGAGTCAGCGTACGTCTTTCCAGGCGGGGAGGACGGATAGGACAATCCTTCAGGAAGTGTTCGGTACTAGCACAGTACAGGCAGAGATTCTCCATGCGGCGTCGTGTCCTCTCTTGAGGTGTCAGGCGAGACCGGTCGACCTGCATAGCCTCCACGGCGGGAGGCACAGGAACAGATTGCAGGGGACCAGAGGAGAGAGGAGCCGGGGAGAAGAAACGCCTCGTGCGAACAGAGTCCATATCCTGGCGGAGCTCCTGACGCCTTTCGGAAAAACGCATGTCAATGCGAGTGGCTAGGTGAATGAGTTCATGTAGATTAGCAGGGATTTCTCGTGCGGCCAGAACATCTTTAATGTTGCTGGATAGGCCTTTTTTAAAGGTCGCGCAGAGGGCCTCATTATTCCAGGATAATTCTGAAGCAAGAGTACGGAATTGTACGGCATACTCGCCAACGGAAGAATTACCCTGGACCAGGTTCAACAGGGCAGTCTCAGCAGAAGAGGCTCGGGCAGGTTCCTCAAAGACACTTCGAATTTCCGAGAAGAAGGAGTGTACAGAGGCAGTGACGGGGTCATTGCGGTCCCAGAGCGGTGTGGCCCAAGACAGGGCTTTTCCAGACAGAAGGCTGACTACGAAAGCCACCTTAGACCTTTCAGTGGGAAACTGGTCCGACATCATCTCCAAGTGCAATGAACATTGGGAAAGAAAGCCACGGCAAAACTTAGAGTCCCCATCAAATTTATCCGGCAAGGATAGTCGTAGTCCAGAAGCGGCCACTCGCTGCGGAGGAGGTGCAGGAGCTGGCGGAGGAGATGATTGCTGAAGCTGTGGTAGTAACTGCTGTAGCATAACGGTCAGTTGAGACAGCTGTTGGCCTTGTTGCGCTATCTGTTGTGACTGCTGGGCGACCACCGTGGTGAGGTCAGCGACAACTGGCAGAGGAACTTCAGCGGGATCCATGGCCGGATCTACTGTCACGATGCCGGCTGGCAGGTAGTGGATCCTCTGTGCCAGAGAGGGATTGGCGTGGACCGTGCTAGTGGATCGGTTCTAAGTCACTACTGGTTTTCACCAGAGCCCGCCGCAAAGCGGGATGGTCTTGCTGCGGCGGTAGTGACCAGGTCGTATCCACTAGCAACGGCTCAACCTCTCTGGCTGCTGAAGATAGGCGCGGTACAAGGGAGTAGACAGAAGCAAGGTCGGACGTAGCAGAAGGTCGGGGCAGGCAGCAAGGATCGTAGTCAGGGGCAACGGCAGGAGGTCTGGAACACAGGCTAGGAACACACAAGGAAACGCTTTCACTGGCACGATGGCAACAAGATCCGGCAAGGAAGTGCAGGGGAAGTGAGGTGATATAGGGAAGTGCACAGGTGATAACACTAATTGGAACCACTGCGCCAATCAGCGGCGCAGTGGCCCTTTAAATCGCAAAGACCCGGCGCGCGCGCGCCCTAGGGAGCGGGGCCGCGCGCGCCGGGACAGGACTGACGGAGAGCGAGTCAGGTACGGGAGCCGGGGTGCGCATCGCGAGCGGGCGCTACCCGCATCGCGAATCGCATCCCGGCTGGAGGCGGTATCGCAGCGCCCCGGGTCAGTGGATCTGACCGGAGCGCTGCAGTGAGGAGAGTGTAGCGAGCGCTCCGGGGAGGAGCGGGGACCCGGAGCGCTCGGCGTAACAATTGTACTTAAAATTACCTCTTCATACTCTAGGGCTCATATCAAAATCTTAAAATGTTTGTAAAAGGAGTATCCCATAGTCTTTTTTTTCAGCCTTTGAGCCCATGAGGTTAAAGGGGTACTTTGGCGCTAAGACATCTTATCCCCTATCCAAAGGATGCCTGATGTCACGGCCCCACCCTCGTGTGACGACACGCTCTGCCCCCTCAATGCAAGCCTTTGTGAGGGGGCGTGACAGCTGTCACGCCCCCTCACATCGGCTTGCATTCAGGGGGCAGAGCGTGAAGTCACACGGGGGCGGGGCCGTGATGTCACATTGCTCTGGCCCCCGTGATCACCAGTAATCAGACCCGGGGCGAACGTGCTCCGGGGACTGATTCTAATGGGGTGCTGCATGCAAGATCATGGGGGTACCCAGCGGCGGGACCCCCGGGATAAGATGTCTTAGCGCTGGAGTACCCCTTTAAGTTAATGCTGATACTGTGTAATTTGCTTCTATTACCTCTGTGCACCACTTTAAAGGGCTGTAGTGCAAGTCTTTCTATTTTTCTGTTGTTTCTGACCTTCTCAGCATTCCATGTGACTAGAAACAATATGTCACAAGTCACATGATCTCCAGGTGGTTGTGGCTATGCTGCAATGGGTGGGTGGATAGCATTACTTCAGTAAATTCGTTCCACTCTGCTATCTACCCACCCAATGCAGCATAGCCACACCCCCTGTAAACATGTGACTTATGACACATGGTCTCTGGCCATATGGAATGCTGGGAAAGGTCAGAGACAACAGTAAAATAAAAAGACTAGCACTACAGCACTTTAAAGTGGTGCACAGAGGTAATAGAAGCGAATTACACAGTATTAGAACTTGGCATCATGGGCTTAAAGGCTGAAAAAAGACCCTGGAATACCCCTTTAAAAACAATTTAAAAAAAAGACCATTTTAATGTTTTAAGATATGCATCCCTATAACCATCCGAGCGGATGACATTGTACATATTATTTAATAAAAAATAAAATCAGGTATGATATTGTCATTTAATGTTCTAAAATTTAACTCTCCATACTCCAGAGCTCATCTCGAAGCCCGTGAAGGTCTTTCCGGAGGAACCTCTGGCCAAATGGTTACATTAACGCTTGGATTATCAGTAGATCCATCTACTCCAGCTAGAAATAAGTGTGGAAAAAAGGCAGTCAATATCTCATTTCTGAAGACCAGGGAGATTTGACAGGCATTCTGATCAGCTCTATCTTCTTTTTGTGTTACCGTGGCAAATAATTAGAAATTGTTCCTGATAAATCCTGCGTCTTCTCACTCCAGCAGCCAGTTGTTATGGAAATCAGATGCAATCAATGCCAAGGGACACTGTTGATATTTAGCATTAATTGCCATCGTTATGTTGAACAGAACATTTGGAATTTGCATAACTCTCTGCTCCACGGCGTTCGTGAGATAGCGCGACTCCTCGGGACTCGATGGGGGTCGCCTGATGATGACTGCGCTAAGCGTTGGAGCTAGTGGCTGTGAAATGAGGCCAAAGGCTGGGATTGAGACAGGTATTACGGGCTCCCACTGCACTGTGGGCACCAAATTTAATACGAGTGATTTTAATAAACAAAAAAAAATGCGATAATTATATAGAACTTTTTTTTATTACCCAAAGGATCTGAAGAGTTGCTAACTTGCTAATAATGTGGTATGTCTCCAGAAACTTTTAGAAATTTAAAGGAAGTGTATCATTTATTATTAATACTTCTGCAGTTACAACCAAGCAGTGGATACATTACGTTCTAATAAATAAAGACTAATGTCAAATACGCAGTACAGCCAAATACATAGTACAAAGGGTCACTGGGGAGGTAGCGTTTACAATTTCAAAAATTTCCTATTTAGGGAAAATTGTATTTATAATGGTTCATATATAAATATTACAGCTCTGTATTTAAAATTTTGATCATTTTTATGGCGTCAACATATTGTACAGCCTTGTATATTGATTGTCATCACCTACATTGGTCCAAATGTAAGACTCGTAAGCTTAATTCTAGATTAACCTTACCATATATTTTTGAAGTATGGATTGGCGTACCCTAAGGAAACCCATGCAAACATGTGAAGAACATGAAAACTCCATGCAGATGTTGCTCTTTTTTGGGATTTCAGACCAGGACCCCAATGCTACAAGTTATACAAGTTAATAAAGATAAGTGAATTTTAATTAATCAAATCCCCCCAAAAAGAAAAAGAAATAAATACAAATTGGAGAATTTGTTTCAGGGGAATTCACACTGATAGAGTGGAGCAATACATTTCTGAGCAGGGACTCCTATCAAAGACAGGAGTCCTTGCCACTGTACACTAAGTTGCAAGGCATAGACAGTGGGGGAGATATATAAAAACCTGTGTAGAGGAAGAATGATGTGGTTGTCCATAGCAACCAATCAGATTGCTTCTATAATTTTTTAGAGAAGTAATCTGATTGGTTGCTATAGGCAACTGCTCCATTCTTCCTCTACACAGGTTTTCATAAATCTCCCCATGTACGTCTTGCCATTCAGTTAACTGGCCTGGGCACGTGTTTCATACTTTCAATTTACATCTGCCTAGTTCCTGTGGTGTTACATCTATGCAGGAACAGCCCCGGTCAGCCAAACACTGACTGCGGCAGTCACTAATTGGCTAAGAGAGGCAGTTCTTCATCTCATGGTTGAAATGACACTAAAATTAGGGAGTTGTAATTTTGCACATTTAAAGGTCGCAAGTTTGGAGACCACTGCTATAAGGCATCACTTCTGGTCTCCTATAGACTGGAGGGAGATGTATGCAGACTTGCAGGACGATCGAATGCTGGTTCTATAAGGACAATGGAGAACATAGACCTCTAGTGGCCAATGAGGGGTTTAATGCAAGTGTAACCTTGCGGTCTGTATGTAAGGAAGGGTGTAAAGTTAAAAAATAGTAATTACATGAGAAAGAATTAATGAGATCCTGAAACATAAGGTTATCAGCAGGAAAGATGTGCAGCATTAGAACACTGTTTCCCAACCGGGGTGCCTCCAGTTGTTGCAAAACTACAACTCCCAGCATGCCCGGACAGCCTTTGGCTGTCCGGGCATGTTGGGAGTTGTAGTTTTGCAACAGCTGGAAGCACCCCGGATGCATTAGAATTACAGGTAGAGAACTAGGGCTACCTGGGGTGGAATAGTTACATAGTGGGGGGTTTACAATAGATTAGTTGGTTAGTTTACCAGAAAGGAGCCACACAGTATAACCTTTCAATAAGAAATTACACAGACAATATTGTAAATGATTACTGCAAGAATTCTTTAATTTTCAGGGAGAGAAAAGGGTAAATCCAACTCTGAAAGAGGACACATATCTCTTTTTTACAGTTTCTTGATATGTCCTTCCTTTCCCGAGATATGAGGGCTTATAATTTGATAATTCAGGGAATCAGTCAGATGGGCATGAACTTGAAGGGATACTCCGGAGAACTAAACCCATAGCCCATCCTTTCCCTCTGACAAACCTTTTTTTCTTGTCTAAATTTCATTCATAAGCTATGTAGAAAAGTTTCCCCTCTTTTGGTTGTCACTTACACACAGGGAGTAGGGAAAAGACATCATCCTACCGTCAATCTTGTCTATACCCCAGTCCCTCTCTGAAAGCAGGCCCCACCCTCCTGAGAGACACAGACCACATGGTTTCTGTCCTACACTGATGAGTCATGTTTCATTTGGTGCTGAGAGCTGGGAGGTTTGTGCAGCCCAAGCCAATCACACAATGTATCTCTCTGCTCACAGAGCAGGAGGGTGGGGGCTTCTCTAAGAGAGGGAGCTCAACGACAGTAAGAACAGAGCTGCAATGGCTGCTGGGACTTGTAGTATCATGCTGCAAAGGGAAGGAAGGATGGCAAAGACTATAAAGCAGCCAGCATAGGCAGGATCATTTACAGGGAACATATCCAGGTAGTTTGGTAGCTTTGGATTATTATTTTTTTTAAATATACTTCCCTAGAGCACCCCTTTAATTTTAGTAATGGGAGTGGTGGATGGATGGGATTATGCAGTCAGGGGGTGTGAAGTATGTGAGGGGCTTGTTTACCAAATTCACTCCCTCTGACTGTACAATCGTGCCCATCATCTGATATCTCAGGGATGGAAAGAAGTATCAGGAACCTGTAAAAAGGTATGTGATCAGGGTGCCCTAAGCTATTTAATGATAATGTAATGTAATCAAATTTTTCGGGGTTGGTCACAGGTCCTCTTAAAGCATAACCACAAAGTTGGTGTTGTGGCAATATAGACTTTTAAAACTTTCCCGCAACTTCGTAGCACACTGCTAAAGGCAGCAGCCTATAGAATTGCCAATAACCCCATAGACTTGCATGGGACTTTTTGGGCTACTGAGTTGCTAGAAGTTTGAAAAATGTAGCCTGTCGCTGCAACAACGTTGTAGTTACACTTTAAACAGAGGTTCTAATCAAAATTTATAAAAATAAAAATCATTCCAAAACCGCATTAAAACCATGACATACTTCTAAGTCTGAAAATACTTTCAGATAGTCTTTCCTGTACAATTACAGTGATGTCACAGTACAGGGATAATACACACAGTGATGTCACAGTACAGGAATAATATACACAGTGATGTCACAGTACAGGGATAATACACACAGTGATGTCACAGTATAGGGATAATACACTCAGTGATGTCACAGTACAGGGATAATACACAGTGATGTTACAGCACAGAGATAATACACACAGTGATGTCACAGTATAGGGATAATACACAGTGATGTCACAGTACAGAGATAATACACACAGTGATGTCACAGTACAGGGATAATACACACAGTGATGCCACAGTACAGGGATAATACACACAGTGATGTCACAGTACAGGAATAATATACACAGTGATGTCACAGTATAGGGATAATACACACAGTGATGTCACAGTATAGGGATAATACACTCAGTGATGTCACAGTACAGGGATAATACACAGTGATGTCACAGCACAGAGATAATACACACAGTGATGTCACAGTATAGGGATAATACACAGTGATGTCACAGTACAGGGATAATACACAGAGATGTCACAGTACAGGGATAATACACACAGCAATGTCACAGTACAGGGATAATATACACAGTGATGTCACAGTACAGGGATAATACACAGTGATGTCACAGAACAGATAATACACACAGTGATGTCACAGTATAGGGATAATACACAGTGATGTCACAGTACAGGGATAATACACAGAGATGTCACAGTACAGGGATAATACACAGTGATGTCACAGTGCAGGGATAATACACACAGCAATGTCACAGTGCAGGCATCATACACACAGTGATGTCACAGTACAGGGATAATACACACAGTGATGTCACAGTACAGGGATAATTCACACAGTGATGTCACAGTACAGGGATAATACACAGTGATGTTACAGTACAGGGAAAATACACAGTGATATCACAGTACAGGGATAATACACAGAGTGATGTCACAGTAAAGGGATAATACACACAGTGACGTCCCAGTACAGGGGTAATACACACAGTGATGTCACAGTATAAGGATAATACACAGTGATGCCACAGTACAGGGATAATACACACAGTGATGTCACAGTACAGGGATAACACACACAGTGATGTCACAGTACAGGGATAATACACGCAGTGATGTCACAGTACAGGAATAATACACACTGATGTCACAGTACAGGGATAATACACACAAGTGATGTCACAGTACAGAGATAATACACACAGTGATGTCACAGTACAGGAATAATACACACTGATGTCACAGTACAGGGATAATACACACAGTGATGTCACAGTACAGGGATAATACACAGTGATCTCACAGTACAGGGATAATACACACAGTGATGTCACAGTACAGGGATAATACACAGTGATGTCACAGTACAGGGATAATACACACAGTGATGTCACATTACAGGGATAATACACATAGTGATGTCACAGTACAGGGATAATACACACAGTGATGTCACAGTACAGGGATAATACACAGTGATGTCACTGTACAAGGATAATATACACAGTGATGTCACTGTACAAGGATAATACACACAGTGATGTCACAGTACAGGGATAATACACACAGTGATGTCACAGTACAGGGATAATATACACAGTGATGTCCCAGTACAGGGATAATACACAGTGATGTCACAGTACAGGGATAATATACACAGTGATGTCCCAGTACAGGGATAATACACAGTGATGTCACAGTACAGGGATAATATACACAGTGATGTCACAGTACAGGGATAATACAGTGATGTCACAGTACAGGGATAATACACAGTGATATCACAGTACAGGGATAATATACACAGTGATGTCACAGTACAGGGATAATACACACAGTGATGTCACAGTACAGGGATAATACAGTGATGTCACGGTACAGAATAATACACACAGTGACGTCACAGTACAGAGATAATAAATACAGTTATGTTCTAATACAAAGATAATAAACAATGATGTCACACTCAAAGAAAAATGACTGACACGACAGAATAAAGATCCGATGTTGCACTGTCCTCTTAACCCTTTATAATCAAACCTCTAGCCATCCACATACAATGGGAAGTAGCTCCGAGTGAATATACTCTGGCAGACAATCTTAAAGTCATATACACAGTCCCCTTTACACATAAACATCATGATTGTACAACGTATCGTGTGCAATGACAACCTCCTATCTGTGTTTCAGCTTTCTGCTTGTTTATTTATTTATTTATTTTATTGATTATTTACATAATATATATTACAACATCTCTCTGCACATTGATATTTATATACATTAGGACAATACCACTGCGTCCAGAACCGTACAGTGAAGTCATTCTCCGTCCCCTAGTGGTAAAATCTCCTCCTCCGCGGCGGCGGCTGCTGCTGGTTATTAACTCTTATCTGTAAAGATCTGACATGTGGTTTTTTACGGGAACATCCAATATCGCAGCATTTATTATATTCCTGCAGACTGCATGCCAAATTGACAGCAGATGTCAGTGAGCCTCTAAAATGGTCAGTGGATTATTTTATTTTATTTATTTTTAGATTTTTTTTTTATTACTTTTGTGTATTAACCTAGCTTTGGGAACTGCGGGGTTACACATCAAACCTGATACATTTTCGTAAAAAAATAAATAAAATAAAACGGCAACGTGTTTTGTCCCCCCCACAATGCACCGCTGCTCCCTTTTGGCCCGTTTGGGGCTAATCTTAGCGGTGTCAGTAATTACTATTCTGATGGCTTGCCCCTGGAAAGCTCTCACTTGTACCTGTGGGGACAGAGAATCCATTTTCCAGGCGCCGGGGAGTCGAAAGGCAGAGGCTGACGCCAGTGAAGGGAAGGGGAAGATGATTAATATGTCTTATAGATTCACTGCCTCTTCACTTGTCCTGGCCCTGCCAGTAATTCCTATCCCCTGTGGATCCACCTTGATCACACATAATGGAGGCAGATTGAAAGTTTGGAGACACAGGACTCTGTCTTTCTTTTGGAATTGACATTACCCAGTCACATTAAATTAAGTTCATATATATATATATATATATATATATATATATATATATATATATGTATTGGCCTCCCCCCCCCCCCCTCCTCCTTCTCCCGCCTGTTGCTATGATTTCATTGTATTTGTCTGATACATCAACACAAATTCACTTTCGTGAAATGGGCAGTGAACGCGGAGGTCGTAAACGTGCCCATCTTTATCAGTATCCTGACCAGTGTGCTTACAGCTGTTGCAAAACTACAACTCCCAGCATGCACCGGACAGCCTTCGGCTGTCCGGTGCATGCTGGGAGTTGTAGTTTTGCAAAAGCTGGAGGCACACTGGTCTGAAAATATATCAGTCACACTCACTATCGCCAGTCATACAGCATCATTTGTTTTATTCCAGCTGCATCTATAGGTTTCAGTACAGTGCCTGGGTCATGTGATCACCAGTCCGACTTTCCAAACCATTCAGTGCTTAATGTGTCAGAGCAGGATGTCAGTTCTGGGTTCTGACTGATCATCATCAACCAAATCTCTCCTACTATCTCCCAGACTCCTCCTTACCCCTCCAAGCTCTATCTGTATACTGCACACTGGTCTGAAAACATATCAGTCACACTCACTATCGCCAGTCATACAGCATCATTTGTTTTATTCCAGCTGCATCTATAGGTTTCAGTACAGGGCCTGGGTCATGTGATCACCAGTCCGACTTTCCAAACCATTCAGTGCTTAATGTGTCAGAGCAGGATGTCAGTTCTGGGTTCTGACTGATCATCATCAACCAAATCTCTCCTACTATCTCCCAGACTCCTCCTCACCCCTACCAGCTCCATCTGTATGCTGCTGCTATCTCTATGAGATAAGGATATATAGTAGTTATACACCTTCCCGCAAGCTCTATCTGTATACTGCACACTGGTCTGAAAACATATCAGTCACACTCACTATCACTAGTCATACAGCATCATTTGTTTTATTCCAGCGCAGCTGCATCTATAGGTTTCAGTACAGTGCCTGGGTCATGTGATCACCAGTCCGACTTCCCAAACCATTCAGTGCTTAATGTGTCAGAGCAGGATGTCAGTTCTGGGTTCTGACTGATCATCATCAACCAAATCTCTCCTACTATCTCCCAGACTCCTCCTCACCCCTACCAGCTCCATCTTTATGCTGCTGCTATCTCTATGAGATAAGGATATATAGTAGTTATACACCTCCCCGCAAGCTCTCTCTGTATACTGCACACTGGTCTGAAAACATATCAGTCACACTCACTATCACTAGTCATACAACATCATTTGTTTTTTTCAAGCGCAGCTGCATCTATAGGTTTCAGTACAGTGCCTGGGTCATGTGATCACCAGTCCGACTTCCCAAACCATTCAGTGCTTAATGTGTCAGAGCAGGATGTCAGTTCTGGGTTCTGACTGATCATCATCAACCAAATCTCTCCTACTATCTCCCAGACTCCTCCTCACCCCTACCAGCTCCATCTGTATGCTGCTGCTATCTCTATGAGATAAGGATATATAGTAGTTATACACCTCCCCGAAAGCTCTATCTGTATACTGCACACTGGTCTGAAAACATATCAGTCACACTCACTATCACCAGTCATACAGCATCATTTGTTTTATTCCAGCGCAGCTGCATCTATAGGTTTCAGTACAGTGCCTGGGTCATGTGATCACCAGTCCGACTTCCCAAACCATTCAGTGCTTAATGTGTCAGAGCAGGATGTCAGTTCTGGTTTCTGACTGATCATCATCAACCAAATCTCTCCTACTATCTCCCAGACTCCTCCTCACCCCTACCAGCTCCATCTGTATGCTGCTATCTCTATGAGATAAGGATATATAGTAGTTATACACCTCCCCACAAGCTCTATCTGTATACTGCACACTGGTCTGAAAACATATCAGTCACACTCACTATTGCCAGTCATACAGCATCATTTGTTTTATTCCAGCGCAGCTGCATCTATAGGTTTCAGTACAGTGCCTGGGTCATGTGATCACCAGTCCGACTTTCCAAACCATTCAGTGCTTAATGTGTCAGAGCAGGATGTCAGTTCTGGGTTCTGACTGATCATCATCAACCAAATCTCTCCTACTATCTCCCAGACTCCTCCTCACCCCTACCAGCTCCATCTGTATGCTGCTGCTATCTCTATGAGATAAGGATATATAGTAGTTATACACCTCCCCGCAAGCTCTATCTGTATACTGCACACTGGTCTGAAAACATATCAGTCACACTCGTTATCACTAGTCATACAGCATCATTTGTTTTTTTTTCCCAACGCAGCTGCATCTATAGGTTTCAGTACAGTGCCTGGGTCATGTGATCACCAGTCCGACTTCCCAAACCATTCAGTGCTTAATATGTCAGAGCAGGATGTCAGTTCTGGGTTCCGACTGATCATCATCAACCAAATCTCTCCTACTATCTCCCAGACTCCTCCTCACCCCTACCAGCTTCATCTGTATGCTGCTGCTACCCCTATGAGATAAGGATATATAGTCGTTATACACCTCCTCGCAAGCTCTATCTGTATACTGCTGCTGCTATCGCTAAGGGATCAGGATATATTGTAGTTATATACCTTCTCTCCAAGCTGTTTTTATACTGCTGCTGCGATCTTTATGGGATTAGTATATATAGTAGTTATACACCTCCCCTCCAGCTCTATTTTTTATACTGCTGCTGCTATCTCTATGGGATCAGGATATAAAGTAGTTATACACTTCCCCTCCCAGGTCTGTCTGTACACTGCTGCTGCTATCTCTGTGGGATCAGGATCTATATTAGTCATACAACTCCCCTCCCAGATCCATCTGTATCATGCTTCTTCTATCTCTGTGGGATCAGGATATATAGTAGTTATACACCTCTCCTCCCAGATCTATCTATATACTGCTGCTGCTATCTCTATGGGATCAGGATATATAGTAGCTATAAATATCCCCTCCAGCTCTATCTGTATATTGCTGCCATCTCTACGGGATCAGGATATATAGTAGTTTTATTCTTTCCCTTCAGCTCTATCTGTATACTGCTGCTATCTCTATGGGATCCTCATATATAGTAGCTTTACAATTTCCCTTCCTTCTGTATACTGCTGCTCTTTCTATAGGATATGGATATTTAGTAGTTTTATGCCTCTCAAAAATGCACTCCAGTTACTCCAGAACACAGAGCTTTCTGCATAAGAGTAACACCCCCTTGTGGCCACTGTAAAAACACATATTTGCAGTCACCAAGTTATCAACAAAACAAATTTATCAAAACCTTATGTAGAGGAAAAGGGATTCAGTTGCCCATAGCAACCAATTAGACCGCTTCTTTAATTTTTTAAAAGGCCTCTGAAACATAAAAGAAGCGATCTGATTGGTTGCTATGGGCCATTGGTCAGCTTTTCCTCTACACAGGTTTTGAAAAATCTCCCCCCAACATGTTTTTCTGCTCCTCTTCGGCTTCAGCAGGGGAACATGGACCAGCCGTTTTGGGAGTGGTTGGGGGATATTACACATAAATATAGTTTTTCTCAATATGTTATGCCATACATATCTAAAGGTTTTTGTTTTTTTTTAAAGCTTTCAATACCACCTTAAAACACACAACCCTTTAGCCTGACTTATTTGCAAAGCCGTCTCATTCCAAAACTCCACAACACTCTGGCTGGGAGAATCACATTTCTCAGCTATGTGCTCGTAGAAGTTAACTAAAATATTCATTTCGATTATACCCTAGATTGCCATTTATGGTGGCTTTGTGCAGAAACAATGCCATACCCAGACAATAAGTACTATACAATAACTGGATATGTTAATGTCACCGTAAAGAGGCAATAGGCTCAACATAAACCGCCAGATTGGAAAGTCTGTAATGTAGATATGTGTGTTGTACCATAGTACTGAGCTTCTTTTAAAGCAGTGTTTCCCAACAAGGGTGCCTCCAGCTGTTGCAAAACTACAACTCCCAGCATGCCCGGCATGCTGGGAGTTGTAGTTTTACAACAGCTGGAGGCACCCTAGTTGGAAAACACTGCTTTAAAAGTTTTGTTGTTTTTTTTTTCTTCAGAAACAGCGCCAATATTATCTTTAGGTTGTGTTTGGTATTGCAGCACATCCTATTTAAAGCAATGGGACTGAGCTGCAACACCAGAGAGAGCCCAAAAGGGGCGTTGTTTTTTTGGAATATAAAGCATGCTTTTATCCATATCCCGACAATCCATATCCCGACCATCCATATCCCGACAAGCAGCTGCTTTGCCAGAACTGCGGCAGCGGCACCTACACATAGGGGGAGATTTAACAAAAACTGTCCAGAGGAAAAATTGCTGAGTTGCCAATACCAACCAATCATATCGCTTCTTTCAATTTTGAAAAGGCCACTGAAAAATGTAAGAAGTGATCTGATTGGTTGCTATGGGCAACACAGCAATAGTGTTGCTCGCGAATATTCGCAATGCGAATTTTATTCGTGAATATCGCATATTCGCGAATTCGCGAATATAGCACTATATATTCGTAATTACGAATATTCGTTATTTTATTTTTTTTTTTTCACAGTACACATCACAGTGATCATCCCTCTCTGCTTCCAGCTTGTGTGGTGTAAAGAAGGTTCTAATACTACTGTGTGAGACTGGCGTGCGAATTTTCGCATATACGAAAATTAGTATACGCCAATGTGCGCATACGCGAATTTTCACCTATACTAATTTTCGCATATGTGAATTTTCGCCTATGCTAATTTGCGCATGCGCGAATTTTCACCTATGCTAACTTTTGGATATGTTAATTTTCGTATACGTGAATTTTCGCCTATGCTAATTTTTGGATATGCTAATTTTCGCATACGTGAATTTTCGCCTATGCTAATTTTTGGGTATGTTAATTTTCGTATAGGCGAATTTTTGCCTATGCTAATTTTTGGATATGCAAATTTTCACATATTCTACTTTTCGCATACGTGAATTTTCGCCTATGCTAATTTTTGGATAGGCAAATTTTTGTATACGTGAATTTTCGCCTATGCTAATTTTTGGATATGCTACTTTTCGCAAACGCAAATTTTCACCTATACTTTTTTTTATATGCGAATTTCGCATATACGAAAATAAAACGCGAATATTACGAATATGCGAATTTAGCGAATATATGACAAATATTCGTCCATATATTCGCGAAATATCGCAAATTCGAATATGGCCTATGCCGCTCAACACTACACAGCAACTCTATCTCGACAGGTTTTCCTCTGGACTGTCTACGATGAAACCGAAGTAGACGGTCATATATGCTGTGTAGAGTTTTTCTTTTTAACCCCTTCTTGTTTTAACCATACATATGTGTGGTTGTGATTTTGTATCTTGTCCTTTATAGTGTTGCTCGCGAATATTCGCAATGCCAATTTTATTCGCGAATATCGCATATTCGCGTATTCGCGAATATTTGCGAATATAGCACTATATATTCGTAATTACGAATATTCGTTTTTTTGTTTTTTTTCCACAGTACACATCACAGTGATCACCCCTCTCTGCTTCCAGCTTGTGTGGTTTAAAGAAGGCTCTAATACTACTGTGAGAGACCGCCGGGCGAATTTTCGCATATGCTAATTTTTGTATATGATAATTTTCGCATATGCGGAAATAAAACGCGATTATTACGGATATGCGAATTTAGCAAATATATGACGAATATTCGTCCATATATTCGCGAAATATCGCAAATTCGAATATGGCCTATGCCGCTCAACACTAGTCCTTTACTATTTTTTTTTTTTTTATCAATTGGTGCCAGAAAGTTAAACAGATTTGTACATTACTTCTATAAAAAAAATCTTAACCCTTCCAGTACTTATTAGCTGCTGAATAATACAGAGAATAAAACAGAGCTCTCTGCTGACATCATGACCACAGTGCTCTCTGCTGACATCTCTGTCCATTTTAAGTACTGTCCAGAGTAGAAGAAAATCCCCATGGCAAACATATGCTGCTCTGGACAGTTCCTAAAATGGACAGATATGTCAGCAGAGAGCACTGTGATCATGATGTCAGCAGAGAGCTCTGTGTTCCAAAAAGAAAAGAATTTCCTCTGTAGTATTCAGCAGCTAATAAGTACTAGAAGGATTAAGATTTTTTAATAGAAGTAATTTACAAATCTGTTTAACTTTCTGGCACCAGTTGATTTAAAGAAAAATGCTTTCCAGCGGAGTACCCCTTTAACCCCCTAGCAGCAATTTTTATAAATTATGGTGGAGACTTATCAAAACCTGTCCAGAGGAAAAGTTGCTGAGGTGCCCATAGCAACCAATCAGATCGCTTCTTTTATTTTTGAAAAGGCCTCTGAAAAATGAAAGAAGTGATCTGATTGGTTGCTATGGGCAACTCAGCAACTTTTCCTTTTGGACAGGTTTTGATAAATCTCCTCCAATGTTTTTACTCTATGTCACATTTAAAAGATGTTCAGTTGGTACTAAGGGGCCCAAAGCGTGCCAAGAAAATGTCCCCCACACCATTACACCATCAGCAGCAGCCTAGACCTCTGATACAAGGCAGGATGGATTTATGGTTTCATGTTGTTTACGCCAACTTCTAACGCTGTCATCTGAATGTCACAGCTAGAATCAAGACTTATCAGACCAAGCAAAGTTCGTCCAGTTTTTCATTATCCAATTTTGGTCTCTGTGAATTGTAGCCTCAGTTTCCTGTTCTTAGCTCAGTGGCACTCGATTTGGTCTTCTGCTGCTGTAGCCCATCTGCTTCAAGTTTGGACGTGTTGGGTGTTCAGAGATGGTATTCTGCATATCTTGGTTGTAGCCAGAGGTTATTTAAGTTACTGTTGATTTTTTTGTGATCTCAAACCAGTCTGCCCAGTCTCCTTTGACCTCAAAAAGGCATTTTCATCCACACAACTGGCGCTCACTGGATATTTTCTCTTTTCTCTGTAAACCCTAGAGGTGGTTGTGTAGTTTCTGTAATAATCAGACCAGCCCGCAGTAAGATAGAGAGGTCTATTCTTTCTGCGGATGCAGAAACATCTGCCACGGAAATTCCACCATGTGCACAGTGCAGCAGAATCCCATTGAAATCAATCTGTCTGTGAGGAATATTCCGGCGGAATTTAACGTAGAAATTCCTCCGTGGGAACATAGCCTAAGGCTGTGTTCACACGGCATAAAATGTCTGCACATTCCGCACATTTGCATGTTCTGGCAGTGCTAGGACCACTCGAAAATATGCCTTCTCCATAGTCGGCAAGGCATTTCTGAATGCGCAGAAACAATGAACCTGTTCATTGTTTCTACGTTCACCGGAATTGGGATTTCCACAGCGGTAATTCTGCAGTGTGCACACTGCAAGAGAAATCAATGGAACTCTGCTGCAGCGGAATTTCCGAGCGGATATTCCGCTGTGTGAACATGGCCTAACACCTGGATTTTCTGGTTGCTATTGATTGCAGCATCTATGGGAGTGTTTTTCAAACAGTGTGTCTTCAGCTGATCCAAAAGTACAACCCCCAGCATGCCCAGACAGCCGATTGTTGGGATTAAACATACAGGATCAAAGCTACTTCTTTTCCTGGCTGCCGATGGCAAGTGTCATAGTGCTATTGTGACATGGGAGTGCAAGATAGACTTGTCAATTCGTGAAGCCAGGGCACCGTTAGCCTATACACGGTCTGAGGTGGAGACAGCTTTTCCTGGGCCAGGCACAGGGCAATAATCACACCGACACCACCCCCCCCTTTCACTATATACAGGACAATTTGGAGGGTTCCCTTTGGGTAGCAGGGGTCACATGGTTACTACCGCATATCCCTCTTAAAGGTACAGTGCATATACAATACCAAGAACACAGTAAATACAGTGAATATGATAAAGTGCATGACCATAGTAAACATTATAACAGTGGGCCCAACACAAGAGCAGCAGGCGTGGCCGAGGAGATCTGCAGCCCACAGGAAAGCTTTTGGTGCTGGGACACCACAGTGCGGCTGGCATGGAGAGGGATTTGCAATACATCTTTTCCGAAATATGGTGTATATTTGTGTCAAATGTCTGAAGGGGGTTGAAAAAACAAGACAGGACTTGAGGGGTGTTACCAATGTTTGGGTGCTGGGCATGTTGCTGCGCGCGTACATTCATAATGTGAAATTTCTATTTGTTTTATAAAATCCGTAAATCGCTACATCCGTCTGTACAGAGTAAGCGGTGTATGTAAAGGGGATATATATTGTCTCTGTATCCTGAATATAGGTCATAGCATTTCACATGTTTGGCCTTTTTTTTTTTTAAGATTTAAGCTTTTTATTGCTTCGACTGTAGCCGACGCTCCCGATCCAACTTCAAAGTCAGATAATCACATAAGGACAAATATACCATTACCCACTCAGACGGAGGTGGAGTCCTTAACTCTTCAGAAGCGTACGGTCTACGGCTGTCAATGTCAGCGCACCAGTGAATGTGTCAGCGTTACTTTCCGTGATTCATTCTCCTTTATTGGCCAAATGGCCAGAACCCAATATCCTCTCCTGCAGTAAAACAATTATCACACTTATGGGGGATTTGTGAGCGCTCTCTGCTTAAGAGTTAGTGCTGGAGATGCCATGATAATTGGGTCCGGCGCCCGTACTTGCTAGTGCTTAAAGGGGTACTCTGGAGGAAAGAAAATGTTCTCAAATCAACTGGTGCCAGAAAATGTAACAGATTTGTAAATGACTTCTGTTTGAAAATCTTACTGCCTTCAGTTCATATGAGCTGCTGTATGCTCCAGAGGAAGTTGTGTATTTCTTTCCAGTCTGACCACAGTGCTCTCTGCTGACACCTCTGTCCATGTCAGGAACTGCCCAGAGTAGGAGCAAATCCCCATAGCAAACCTCTCCTGCTCTGGACAATTTTTGATAGGGACAGAGGTGGCTCAGTTGGCACAGGGTAACGCATCTTACAGCATCTTCCTGGCTGGACTGCCGAAATAACTGGGTGCTAGTGTTGCTCGCGAATATTCGCAAAGCGAATTTTATTCGCGAATATCGCATATTCGCGAATATCGCATATTCGCGAATATAGCACTATATATTCGTAATTACGAATATTGTTTATTTATTTAATTTTTTTCACAGTACACATCACAGTGATCATCCCTCTCTCCTTCCAGCTTGTGTGGTGTAAAGAAGGCTCTAATAGTACTGTGTGAAACTGACGCGCGAATTTTCGCATATTCGAAAATTAGCATATGCTAAATTTCGCATATGCGCATTTTCGGATATATTCATGTTTATGCACATATTCGCATACGCAATTTTTTTTTTTTTTTGCGCATGCGAAAATAAAACGAGGATATTCCGAATATGCGAATATTCGCGAATATATGGCGAATATTCTTTCATATATTCGCGAATATTCGCGAATTCGAATATGGCCTGTGCTGCTCAACACTACTGGGTGCCAGGCCATTCATTATTAAAAGCACTTTGCCTTTAGTTGTGGCATCAGTTGTGGCCGGTCATCCAGATCAGGATTAAGTTGACAGAAGGAGCTTCCAATCCTCATATTTGATCACAAAGGGGGAGATTTATCAAAACCTGTGCCGAGGAAGAGTGGTGCAGTTGCCCATAGCAACCAATCAGATTGCTTCTTTCATTTTCCACAGGCCTCTAAAGAGGCCTGTGGAAAATGAAAGAAGCAATCTGATTGGTTGCTATGGGCAACTGCACCACTCTTCCTCGGCACAGGTTTTGATAAATCTCCCCCAAAGTCATTTTTTCATTCAATATAGTGTAAATTAAGAGTGGCCAGTCGAGTTAGAGATGATAGTGAGGAGGACTTCTCATTGGCCTATCCTGCCATCAATCACTTATATGCCTCTAGCTGTGCATTTTGGTAGCAATTTATTGGACTGTATGGTTGATTGGTGGTTTCATGTGTCGGTCATTTTTTATCCAATGCCACTTTATTTCCTTTGCAAATGCGTTTTTTGATTGCTTGATGTTGTTGTTGTGACAGAATTACGCTCTGAAATTCTGACCTCTGATCCCAGTTTAGCATTGACACTGATGTGGATGAGAAAATTCTCTGTACAGCACTACAGACTATGTTGGCTCTATATAAGTAACAGGAAATAAAAGTAAAAAAATAAACCATAACTGAGCTGTTTCTCCCTCCTTCTCCTTATTCCCTTCTCTTCAGTCTACAAGCACCTAATGCTTCAATGTGTGGACCTAATAGGCTGACACCTAATGGATGTGATGCGTGTGCCATGCCAGGATTGTATTGGGTGTGTTGTCACCAATAGCTCACCCGTGGTGGCATGTTTTCTGCCACCGCATGAGATGCTTCTGTACTTCTGGAAGTCGAGATTGTTTTATCTTCACTGAAATCGGCATGGCGTCCTGAGAGTTGAGGCTACCTACCCCGCTGGCCTCTTGTTTGTTAGTGACACTTCCTTTGCTCGATTCTGTCATCCCTGATCATTTTTCCTTCCTACACCGTCTTTTCCAGCTGTGAACCTCTCCCAGTCCTCCGTCGTAAAGTTTTCTCTGTACTGAGTTAGTGATGGGTCACATAACAGTGGGGTTTTCACACTGCTCTTCTCCAGCTAACAAGCAGCCATACCCAACAGTTCACTTTGATGCCCTTCGCTTTAAGAGATTTACTGTAAACTTAAAGCATACCTGTCATATCACAGAAAAAGATAATGCTTCTATATGTTACTCACTGGGTCATGCAGACGCTTTACATGTCTTTTTATGTGTCTAGCTTCTGTATTTGACTCACAAATCCCTCTGTTCTGCTGACTCACTCATTCTGACATCCTCTGCTCAGGAAGGGACATATCCGAAGCAAGCACTGAGCCCGCCCTCACTCACCATACATTCACTTCCTCTCCAAGTCTGCTGTGCTGGGTCTCTTCATCCAATCAATGCAGGCTGCTTTGTAACCCCCTCCTCTCTGTTTTCATGCTGCAGTCTGATAGGACAGGAGTGAGCACAGAGGAGTGCTAGTCACGCACTCAGTTCTGTTGTTAGTTTTAGTTTTGTAACACCTGTGGGAAGGTGGGAGAATTTATCAAAAATGGTTTGCCTCCTTTGTTAGCAGGTGTTCTTATGTTTATATTGGTGGACGTGCGCCAAATTTATGAATTTGGCGCACAGCATGTGGTAAATTTGGCAGAGATGAAACAACATCTGAGCTGAGCCTTTTGAGGGCTGTTTGTGCCGGAATTATGCAACTTTTTAAGAAAGGCAAACATAGTAAATTCACTGCACTATCCAATCCAAAAAACTGATTACTGGAGAACACCTTACAAATTTCTCTATTTCAAAAGGCGCACACTTTCGATGCAAAAAATTACTGCACAAAAAATAGACAAAAAGAAAAACCCTTTAAACTAAATAATAATAATAATAAATCCCCCTTGTGTGATTTACTAGGATGCGAGTTGCTGTCCAGCTGCTGAATTTGGATAAAGTTGAAAGACATAATGGCCAACTTTTGCTATTGAAAAAGCACAAGAATTCTGCCACAATTTGCAGCGAAAAAATGTGTGTGGGGTGGGGGAGGGGGGGGGGGGGTTATCACTGGATTTACATTGGCTTTGTTGTATAAATTGGTGCAAGCAACATAATAAAATAGCCCACAGGTGTCATGCAAAAAGGTTGAAAAAAGCACTTTTCTAAAGGGGTACTACACCCCTAGACATCTTATCCCCTATCCAAAGCATTGGGGATAAGATGTCTGAACGCGGGGGTCCCGCCACTGGGGACCCCCGGGATCTCGGCAGAGGCACCCCTCTGTCATTACTGGCAAACTCGCTCTGTGCGTAATGACGGGCGATACAGGGGCAGGAGCATCATGACATCGTGGCTATGCCCCTCGTGACATCATGGGCAGGCCCCTTAATGCAAGTCTATGGGAGGGGGCGTGAGTTTGCTCTGTGCAGTAATGACAGCGGGGTGCTGAAGCTGAGATCCCGGGGGTACCCTTTGGATAGGGGATAAGATGTCTAGGGGCAGAGTACCCCTTTAAGACCACCCAATAATAGTATAGATTTGTGCCTAATTGTACTGATTTGCACTTTTTCCTGTCAAAAATTTATGACCACTGCAAGAAAAAGTAACCATGTGCTCTACAGCAGAGGATTTAATTTTTTTTTAGAAAACGTCTATACCAATAGGCTCATTAAAGAGGTGTAACCGCTAAACTGCACCAAAATATGTGCTCTACTGCAGAGGAGTTTTTTTTAACCAAAATATGTGCACAACAAAACCAGTTTACATCCCATGATAAATCCTCACCAACTAGGCACATATTTTGGTGCAGTTTAGCGATTGTGCCTCTTTATTGTGCCCTTTAGTGTAGACGTTTTCCAAAATTCATCTGAAATAGAACATGCATTTACTGTTTACAGCTTTATTGCATTTAGGCGCAAATCAGTACAATAAGACGCAAATCTGCACCATCATTGGGCTGGCTTAAAAAAAAAAAAAGGATCTTCAACATTTTCGCATGGACTGTAGTGTTGAGCGGCATAGGCCATATTCGAATTCGCGAATATTCTCGAATATATGGACGAATATTCGTCATATTCGCGAATATTCGCATATCGGTAATATTCTCGGTTTATTTTCGCATATGCGAATATTCACGGATGCGAAAATTAACATATGCTAAAATTTACACAATAAATTAACATAGCTGAAATTCGCATATGCGAAAATTAGCATATGAAACTTTTCGCATAAACGAAAATTTGCACGCCAGTCTCACACAGTAGTATTAGAGCCTTCTTACACCACATAAACTGGAAGCAGAGAGGGATGATCACTGTGATGTGTACTGTGGAAAAATAAAAATAAAAAAAAATAAAATACGAATATTCGTAATTACGAATAGATAGCGCTATATTCGCGAATATGCGATATGCGCGAATAAAATTCGCATTGCGAATATTCGCGAGCAACACTAATGGACTGTCAACTTGCCCCTCATTTATTGTATTGTGTGCACCTTTTTGAGAAATAAGTCACAAGTACACAAAAAAACAACAACGACAAACTGTGTAGAAAATCACTTCAGCCACCAACATTAATATCCAATATCCCCCCACCTCCTGTGTGCCAGAATTGTACCGAAATTCTCTAAATCACTAGCCTGTCTAGTCTGTTAACACTAAGACAGGCATAGTAAATGTGGATCATTTAACAGGTTGGCTAGAAACAGCACTAAAAGGGTTACTGGAATAAGAAAAAACTTTAGGATTTTTGGCAGACAGGAACACCGGTGGATGTTGATCCGCTGGACCTGTGTTGCAGAAGACACAGACTGTACCAGGGAGTGGAGTCTAAAGTGCAGCTGGTTTTCACCAGAGCCCACCACAAAGCGGGATGAACTTCCTGTGACTAGTGTTGCTCGCGAATATTCGCAATTCGAATTTATTCGCGAATATCGCATATTCGCGAATTCGCGAATATCGCATATTCGCGAATTCGCGAATATTCGCGAATGTAGCGCTATATATTCGTAATTACGAATATTCGTTTTGCTTTTTTTCACAGTACACATAACAGTGATCATCCCTCTCTGCTTCCAGCTTATGTAGTGTAAGAAGGCTCTAATACTGTGTGAGACTGGCGTGCAAATTTTCGCATATACGAAAATTTCCATATGCTAATTTTCGCACATACGGATATTCGTATATGCGAAAATAAAACGAGGATATTACGAATATGCGAATATTCGCGAATATGACGAATATTCGTCCATATATTCGCGAATTCGAATATGGCCTATGCCACTCAACACTACCTGTGACAGGCAGCACCCAGGTTGCTACCCCTGGCACGGCTCGACCACACAGGCGGCTGAGGAATTTGAGGCACAGGTAGGATACGGCAACTCGTGGTCAGGATAGCAGAAGATCAGGGCTGGCGGCAAAGTAGCATAGTCAGGAATGTAGTAAGTGGTCAGTAGGCAGGCAACAAAGGAGCAAGGTCAGGTCACGGAGCAAAGGGTATGATACATGGCAAGGTAATACACAGGAATG
This sequence comes from Hyla sarda, assembly GCF_029499605.1. Lineage (NCBI taxonomy): Eukaryota > Metazoa > Chordata > Amphibia > Anura > Hylidae > Hyla > Hyla sarda. The sequence goes on from NC_079195.1 coordinate 205,730,648, forward strand.
CTTTCTCTAAGGCACTAGGGCAACAAAGATCCGTCAGGGAAGTATGGGAGGTGGAGAAATTTATTATGTGAGCCACAGGTGTTTATTTAATTAATGGGCATACTGACCCTTTAAATTCCAGAGCTCTGGTGCACACACGCCCTAGGGGACAGGGACACGCACGCTGGAGCAGAGAGGCCGGGGAGGAGGCAGAAGAAACAGGAGGTGAGTGACAGGCTGGGATTCACATGTGGGCGCATCCCGCGATGCGAATCCCAGCCCCGTCAGCAGAAGGAGACAGGGCCATGCACTCACAGCCCGCGTGTGCGGCCGGAGCACAGGTCCTAACAAATACACTGGGGCATGTCAGGGAAATCATAGTTTACAAATGCTGCCGGGACCCAGAGAAATACACTGCTCAAAAAAAATAAAGGGAACACTAAGATAACACATGAATGAACTAATCATATTAAATACTTTCGTCTTTACTAGTGTTGAGCGGCATAGGCCATATTCGAATTCGCGAATATTCGCGAATATATGGACGAATATTTGGCATATATTCGCGAATATTCGCATATTCGTTATATGCTCGTTTTATTTTCGCATATACGAAAATCCGCGTATGCGAAAGTTAACATATGTGAATATTAGCATATACAAAATTAACATACACGTAAATTCGCATATACGAAAATTAGCATATGCTAATTTTCGCATATGCGAATTTTCGCGCGCCAGTCTCACACAGTAGTATTACAGCCTTCTTTACACCACACAAGCTGGAAGCAGAGAGGGGTGATCACTGTGATGTGTACTGTGAAGAAAAAAATAAAAATAAAAAGAAAACGAATATTCGTAATTACGAATATATAGCGCTATATTCGCGAAATTCGCGAATTCGCGAATATGCGATATTCTCGAATAATATTCGAATTGCGAATATTCGTGAGCAACACTAGTCTTTACATAGTTGAATGTGCTGACAACAAAATCACACAAAAATGATCAATGGAAATCAAATTTATCGACCCATGGAGGTCTGGATATGGAGTCACACTCAAAATCAAAGTGGAAAACCACACTACAGGCTGATCCAACTTTGATGCAATGTCCTAAGTCAAAATAACACTAAAGAAAGCGATGGGCACCGCTGAAATAATAAACGTGGGTGCAAAGAGGTTGCCCAAACATAACACAATTGAAAAGAAAAGAGAAAGACTGGCAACCACAAAAAATGCACACCACCATATGTACAAATGAATATAAATATTACTTTATTAGAAAAACCACAAAGGGAGAGACCATCTTTAAAAACACTTAAAAACACAAGATATCAATGTACAGAGAGAAGGGATGTAACCCTACCTCAACCCCCTAGCCGACGCTAAATAGCGTATCGGTGGAAAACTGTCCACAAAATCAATGCAAATGAACCCTACCAAGTCCACAAAGAATAAATACAACAATATGCATAATGTTGTATTTATTCTTTGTGGACTTGGTAGGGTTCATTTGCATTGATTTTGTGGACAGTTTTCCACCGATACGCTATTTAGCGTCGGCTAGGGGGTTGAGGTAGGGTTACATCCCTTCTCTCTGTACATTGATATCTTGTGTTTTTAAGATGGTCTCTCCCTTTGTGGTTTTTCTAATAAAGTAATATTTATATTCATTTGTACATATGGTGGTGTGCATTTTTTGTGGTTGCCAGTCTTTCTCTTTTCTTTTCAACTAAGTCAAAATAAGGCTCAGTAGTGTGTGTGGCCTCCATGTGCCCGTATGACCTCCCTACAACGCCTGGGCATGCTTCTAATGAGATGGCAGATGGTCTCCTGAGGGATGTCCTCTCAGACCTGGACTTAAGCATCCACCAACTCCTGGACAGTCTGTGGTTCAACGTGGCGTTGGTGGATGGAGCGAGACATGATGTCCCAGATGTGCTCAATTGGATTCAGGTCTGGGGAACTGGCGGGCCAGTCCATAGCATCAATGCCTTCCTCCTGCAGGAACTGCTGACACACTCCAGCCACATGAGGTCTAGCATTGTCTTGCATTAGGAGGAACCCAGGGCCAACCGCACCAGCATATGGTCTCACAAGGGGTCTGAGGATCTCATCTCAGTACCTAATGGCAGTCAGGCTACCTCTGGCAAGCACATGGAGGGCTGTGAGGCCCCCCCAAAGAAATGCCACCCCACACCATTACTGACCCACTGACAAACCGGTCATGCTGGAGGATCTTGCAGGCAGCAGAACGTTCTCCACAGTGTCTCCAGACTCTATCATGTCTGTCACATGTGCTCAGTGTGAACCTGCTTTCATCTGAGAAGAGCACAGGGCGCCAGTGGAGAATTTGCCAATCTTGGTGTTCACTGGCAAATGCTAAACATCCTGCCCGGTGTTGGGCTGTAAGCACAACCTCCACCTGTGGATGTCAGGCCCTCATACCACATTCATGAAGTCTGTTTCTGACCGTTTGAGTGGACACATGCACATTTGTGGCCTGCTGGAGGTCATTTTGCAGGGCTCTGGAAGTGCTCCTCCTGCTCCTCCTTGCACAAAGGCGGAGGTAGCGGTCCTGCTGCTGAGTTGTTGCCCTCCCACAGCCTCCTCCACATCTCCTGATGTACTGGACGGTCTCCTGGTAGCACCTCTATGCTCTGGCAACTATGCTGACAGACACAGCAAACCTTCTTGCCACAGCTCGCATTGATGTGCCATTTTGGATGAACTGCACTACCTGAGCCACTTGTGTGGGTTGTAGACTCTGTCTCATGCTACCACTAGAGTGAAAGCACCGCCAGCATTCAAAAGTGACCAAAACATCAGCCAGGAAGCATAGGAACTGAGAAGTGGTCTGTGGTCACCACCTGAAGAACCCCTTCTTTATTGGGGTGTCTTGCTAATTGCCAATAATTTCCTAATTTCCACATGTTGTCTGTTCCATTTGCACAACAGCATGTGAAATTGATTATCAATCAGTGTTGCTTCCTAAGTGGACAGTGTGATTTCTACGGCTGCTCCCCGCCCCGACAATACCCGTCATAGTATAGCATAGTACACAAGGGTCAGGCAGAAGCAATGTCAGCAGAACAGTCACATGTCAGACACAGAGTAACTGATTCAGGAACAGCACACCATCTCTGTGAAAAACCACACTATCACTTAGGCACCGGTGAGCTGGTGGAGCGGCCTCAAATAGGTAATTCCAGGCAGGGATAGGTTGAGGATACATTAGGAGCATGCGTGCTGGCTCTTAATAGCTGGGAGAGCATGCTTGTGCACCCTACAGGCCAGACCTAAAACTGCAGCAGAGGAAGCAGGAAGATGACAGGAGTAGAGGCCAAGGCCAGATGGAAAGAGTGAATGGTGCACAGAGAGCCAGCTGTAAAGAGTGCCAGGGAGTGATAGCGTGCCGGTAGATATCGGCCTCTGGTGATACACTTTCCAATGTGGCACTGTAACTTTCACCCATCATTAAAGGGGGTACTGCGCCCCTAGACATCTTATCCCCTATCCAAGGGACTATTGCAATCTCCCTGCTGCACCCATCGTTCATTTAGAGCGTCGGGTGCAGCGCTGGAGGCTCGTGACGTCACAAGCCTCTTACGTCACGGCCATGCCTTCTCAATGCAAGTCTATGGGAGGGGGCCATCACACCCCCTCCTCTAGACGTGCATTGAGGGGGCATGGCCGTGTCATCACGAGCAGGGCGTGGCCATGACGCCAAAAGCCACCGCCCTGCATTGCCAGTCATCCGGCACAGAGCAAAGTTCGCTCCGTGCACCGGATGTCTGGGGTGCCGCAGCAGAGATCGCGGGGGTCCCTAGCGCCAGGATTGCTGCGATCAGACAAAGGATAGTGGATAGGATGTCTAGGGGTGGAGTACCCCTTTAACCTGTGCCCTTTCATGTTCACTCCAGTCCTGGCACGTAGCTTCTCTTTCGTGGAAGCCCTAGCAAAGCTGCGTATCTCTGACTATCTTCTACTGCTACTTGTGAGCTTAAAAAAAAAAAAGTCGAGAAAAAATAGACAGACCTCAGTCTAATTATGTTGAAGTGGAACCATTCTAAATCAAATGGTATAATGTATGTAATTGTGCCGGAGATGCTGGTGCCCTTCGAATTTGTTTCTACTGAGATGTGTTCCACTTAAAATAACAAACATAAATGAAGCAAACGGAACGCAACACTTAAAAAAATAAAAAGAGGAAAAGGTCGAGAAATTGGCAGTTAGCCTACTTTTAGCAAAGGAAAAGTGAGGCTGCCTCCCTGCACCCAGGGCACGGCTGTGTGGGTGGGAGGGAAGATAAATGGATAAACACAACAACCAGATTTATTTCTACAAGCTCTGGAAAAGCACAAGTTTTCCCAACAAAGAACAAAATTTGAATGTAATACAGGCTGGTGCCGGGTAGTAAGTGACTTATTGTGCAGTTGGGAGATAACCTGACAGCCAAGGCTGAGTAAGACTGAGTTAGTGCGGGGTTTACCTTTACTCCCCTTTGGTTGTTTGCAGCATATTTTCTTCTGCTATTGTCATACTTGATCTATGTGTAGTTCTGCAGAAATTAAAAGGGGAATCCACCTTATATTATCTTGTATATGTCTTATAATGAGGCCTTAGATTCCCATAGAATGACTGGAGCGCTGTAAAGCACCATAGCTGTGGTCTCAAGGCAGGGGTGGAACATGGTCTTCTGATGCCCCTCTTCTGTCAGGCATATCCTCCTGTCGTTCGAAGCTTTGTGCGCACATGTTCCATTCTGATTCTTAAATGGACAGGGTGTGCATCCAAATTCTTCCCCTTCTAATCGCTGGCTATATCAAGCAGCCACACCAGCTCCTCCAAGCCTGAGCAATGGTTTCATTGTTTTCCAGTGAAGACATATTTCTATATGTGGATTTGTTTCAGTGTATGACCTCAGCCTGTTTCCTGACTATCTTCCTACTTTATCCCCTGTACTGTATTGCCTTTCTTGTGTAAGGCCTATGACTATTTACCAGGAATTTGTGTTGCCCACTCTGACCTGTTTGCCTATTTCTGACTGTTACTCCAAGACCTTGGCTTGTACCCGGACATGTTTCTGCCTCACCCATCAGTGCTTTGCACCAGAATCTCTGTATCCTCACCCACAACAGGACCCCCCTCCCTCATAGGTAGGAACCTAGTAGCCCCTAGCAGAGAAGACCAGATCCTCAAGGGGTAAAAACAGGGGCTTTTTACATATCACCCTCAAGAGTGCTAATCCACTTGGGTAGCTCGGTGGTTCCTTACCTGGACTGTTTACTAGTGTTGCTCACGAATATTCCCATTTTTAATATTCGCAGCGAATATCGTATATTCCGGAATTCGCGAATATTATGAATTTCACGCAAAAAATTTGCTATTACGAATATTCATCTTTTTTTCAAACTGTTTTAAAAACTGAGCACATTGTAGGGATCTCCTTCGACTGATAAATGCAAAGCTTGTATCATTAAAGACCCAGGGATGAGACTGTGAGGCGAAAGGTTTATTCATGCGAATATTCTTTGAAATTCCGCCATACTTATGCCTGTGAGCCAATGAGGGTTCTGCAAGCACAGTTGTCAGAGCTTAGCAACGTCCCTAGCAACCAATAGAAACTTGCTGGCACGACCAGTATATAACATCACTCCCCACCAGCATTCCTGCAGATTCACATGGTGGTTTAGAGAGGAGAGTGTTTCTGTGCTTTTGCTTGCGTCCTTTGTGCCTTGTATCCTGTGACAACCAATTCCTTTTTAAAAGCAGAAGAGAACCTAATTGTTTTTTTAAAAACAGAAGAACTGATAACACAGTGATAACTCTCTGCGTACAGATAATGTAGCAGATGTGACCTGCAGTCCTATGTAACACCACAGATAACACAGTGATAACTCTCTGAGTACAGATAATGTAGTAGATGTGACCTGCAGTCCTATGTAACACCACATATAACACAGTGATAACTCTATGAGTATAGATAATGTAGTAGATGTGACCTGCAGTCCTATGTAATACCACAGATAACACAGTGCTCCAAAGTGAGAGCGCCATGCACATTTAAGGACTGGATTAGGGAATTGCATAGGGGTGGACATAGGGGTATTGTACGCTAGTGAGGGGGGAGAGGGGCTGTGTAGGGGGTATGTGTATATGTAGTGTTTTTTACTTTTTATTTTGTGTTAGTGTAGTGTAATGTAGTGTTTTTACAAGTGTTTTCACAAGGGCGGGGGTTCACAGTAGTTTCCTGCTGAGAGTTTGAGCTGCAGCGCAAAATTAGCTTCAGCTACAAACACACTGTAAGCCCCTGCCCATGTGAATGTACCCTGTACATTCACATTGGGGGAGAGGGGGGGGGATGCAGCGAGTTGCATGCAGGGAGTTGTAGTTTAGCAACAGCTGGAGGCACAATGGTTGCGAAACACAGAGTTTGTTACCTAACTCAGTGTTTCACAACCAGGGTGCATCCAGCTGTTGCAAAACTACAACTCCCAGCAGGCATGGTCTGTCAGTGCATGCTGGGAGTTGTAGTTTTGCCACAGCTGGAGACACACTGTTTGGGAAACACTGCTATCTGATCTTATATCACAACTTTTAAACTAGTCTAAAATGCAGTTAAATATAATGAAATAACAGTGGTGACATTACTTACACAAATCAGCAGTTTTTCCTCACTTGGTGAAAAGTTACTCCCCACCATCTTCGCTTTGTAGGGCAGCAGAAAATGCGAAAAGCAACTGGAAAAGATCCAGGAAATGATCTCCGTTCTCGCATAATGTCATAGCGTGCATGCGCAAAATGGCGAAATTTCGCAATGGAAAAAAAACCTCAACGAATATCACAAATATTCATATTTCACGAATATGGGACGAATATTCGTCCTCATATTCGCGAAATAACGCTAATTCGAATATGGCCTATGCCGCTCATCACTACAGTTTACATTATCTTTTTAGATTGGTTCAGAATTAAGATTTTTATGGTAAGGATTTTCATTTTTCTTCCGGATATATTTTTTGATGTAATGGTGGAAACCTTGTGTAGCTCAGAACTAACTAGAAAGAGGCTGGTAGAGTATTCTCTGAAGTCCTATCGATCCATTCTAGTCATCCAGACTGATGATGTCAATCTTCTTGACAGAGAAAGGGGTTAACAAACTGTGTGATGAAACATTTATTTTCTCCCTGTACAAATAGTACCCTCTCGATAGAGATAATGACACACCACATGGTGTTAAAACTCATGTAACACTACAGACTCCAAGCAAAGGATCATGGTACCTTGTAAGCGCTTGTTAAACATTGAACTCAATGTTCCCTATTTTGTTCAGGTAGAAAATATCAGGTCTTAAACAATAGCATAAATGAATTGCCTGGCTGGCCCTGAAGTTAAATAAGTTGGTTATGATTTTTTTGGGGAAACAGTCCACGGTCCATGAAATTACACCATATATCTCAAAGTCAAGTATTTTTGTGGTATTATACATTGCTTGAACACATTCTGAGGATATTCTGTCTGCATACAAAAGAGCCACTTGCCCTTCGCTCCCCTGGTCATTTGCATTTGTACTTGTAAAATGTTCTGGCTGATTCTGCATCCAAGGATATTACATTTTGTGCTTATACTAATCCATACTCTACACTTTTATCTCGGTTACTTGTATATCCTATTGTTTATCTTACTTATATATCATATTCTATGTGAAATCTTGCCTAATAACCACTTGTTATTTGATACTTTGATGTCCAGACAGATGATAGCACCAACATATGGTGGATTCAAGTTACGATGGTCTCTCATAGCCCATCATAAGTTCAATACAGCCCTTCTGCTGCCTTTTACTGCCTCTACCAGCACCTGCAGCCATAGCCCAGAGTGGGCCTCCCTGCTACCCACCCACCCACTTACCATCTGGGGAAGTGTGCAGGCCCTCACTCGGCTGCTATTCTCTGAAGCATATCTGCCTTTTGCATGAATGGTCTCCTGGGCCTTGCTCTGGCCTGCTACTGAGGCTGCTGTCCTCAGCTCACGTCCCAGTGTACCCTCCAGCTCCTCTACGCGGATGCCACAGTCCTCTTCTCACAGTCCTTACAAGCTGCCCTTAACTGCAAGCCCCTGCCCCCATCCTAGAGAACTCACACAGGAGAAGCTTTGGGAGGACATCCAAGATCCGCCTCCTGCACTGGATTGGGGATACCTGCTAAATATCATGGGGGTCTGACTGCTAGGACCCCCACAGATCACCACACCAGGGGTCCTGTGTGTTGTTTAAGTGGTGCGCTGACTGAGTATGCACATGCATGCACCACACATATGCTACTGCTCCTTAAAGGGGTATTCTGGCCAAAGATATCTTATCCCCTATCCAAAACATAAAGAAAAAGATGTCTGATCACGGGGGGCCTGCCGCTGGGACCCCCCGCGATCTCTGTGCAGCACCCACATTCTATGCTGGGCTGCTGCTCCAAGCCGTCACGCCCACTCCCATAGACATAAATGGAGGGGGCGTGGCATGATGTCACATCTCCAGTCCTGGAAACACAGAGGTTTCCGAGACTGGAGCAGCAGCCCAGCAAAGGAAGTGGGTGCTGCATGGAGATTGCGGTCCCCCGCAATCAGACTTCTTATCCTTTGGATAGGGGATAAGATGTCTTTGGCCGGAATTCCCGTTTAATTCAAATGGGAGACATGTAACCTCCCCATTCCAGTCATAGATGGAGGTGCCATAAAAAAGAAAAGTTGCAGCAGCACAAGGAGAACACTTCTAGCAAATTGGCAGGAATCACTAGCACTGAACGTCCCTTTACACTGGGATAAAAACAAACTCCTTTATTCGACAACAATGCAATGGGTTTCTCAGCTGAATAGCCACTTTATCAGGCCGTGAAATAGCCAGTTCTCAAAAACAAGCCAGCAGCATGATGGGGGACACAGCTATTTACCACCAACACAAGCACAGATCCTTGGTAAGCATGTCCATTTCTGTATGACACTTAAAGGGGTACTCCCGTGGAAAACCTTTTTTTTTTTTTAAATCAACTTCTGCCAGAAAGTTAAACAGATTTGTAAATTACTTCTATTAAAAAATCTTAATTCTTCCAGTACTTTTTAGGGGCTGTATACTACAGAAGAAATGCTTTTCTTTTTGGATTTCTCTGATGTCATGACCACAGTGCTCTCTGCTGACCTCTGCTGTCCATTTTTGGAACTGTCCAGAGCAGGAGAAAATCCCCATAGAAAACATATGCTGCTCTGGACAGTTCCTAAAATGGACAGCAGAGTTCAGCAGAGAGCCCTGTGGTCATGACATCAGAGAAATCCAAAAAGAAAAGCATTTCTTCTGTAGTATACAGCCCCTAAAAAGTATTGGTAGGATTAAGATTTTGGAATAGAAGTCATTTACAAATCTGTTTAACTTTCTGGGACCAGCTGATTTAAAAAAAAAGTTTTCCACAGGAGTACCCTGTTACAACACTCCTTGACAGGTAGAGAAAGCCGCCGCTTAGAATGATCCCCTTCTCCAGGAACGCAGGTTGGTTCAAGCCGACCGTCCAACTACCAACCGGAGGATACGAACGCGGCCGCTCCTGATCAGCAAATCAGTCGAACTCCTTCCATAGCTAGAAATAACGAAAGTGCTGTCCCAATAGTAATTCCTCCCACAAACGAGACCAGCTCCGTCTTAAGGGTCAAACAGGAAGGACTTTAATGGGGCTACCTGCCCGGTATTTATGCAGGTCTCCACCAGGTGGACACTCCCCTAGGGGACCTGATGGAAGACTGTAAAACATTGTGGACAGTAGCCAGTGGCTTCAACATAAGGCCTTCCCACTTTACCCATACCTCCCTCCTCTCTATCCCCCAGACAACTGGGAAGAAATCCAATTATCTCCCAGGACGAAGAAATCCGATTATCTCCCAGGACAGAGACAATCGCCATCCCAGAACACAACAAGAAAACACATTGAAACATATAAATTACGAAATAGAAGGCGGGCGGCAGCTTCCAGCGGTGTTTGGTAGATAAAGGGTCCGTTTTTAGTTCCATAGGATTTGTACCGAACACTGCTGATTTTTCCTCGGGTCCCAAAAACGGCCGCCACCTCGTACGAATGGAATGGAGAGGTGTCTGTGGTTAACCACAAAGTTCTAATTGGGGCCAAGAGGTTAACCAGCAGATGCATCCGTCACATACCCCTTTAAAGGGGAATTCCAGGATTTTTTTTATTTGACTCTGCTACAGAGGCTGTAAAGTTAGTGTAGTTCATAATATAGTGTCTGTACCTGTGTTTCATGGTGGTCTCGCAATTCTTATGTGATCTTTGCCACAAGGTTTATTTTTAACAGCATATAAAATTACTGTTGTCTCAGGTTTTCCCAGGTTGCAGGGCATCACGAGACATTATATCACTAGTCAGGAGATGACAGGATGGAGGGACCACTGGGTGGGAAGGAGATCATTCTGCATTCTGGTCTATTGATTACAGCAAAGCATGGAAGGCAGCACAGGTGTGTTTCAATTGGTGGGGTGGCTGATGTGTGGGAGGGAGAAAAATGCCCTCACACTTAAAAACAAGGTATTATGGAATTTGTAGTTTGACAGAGGGATTTCCAACAGGAAATAGCCATTTCACAAAAAGCCACAGCCATATGGGGGACTCACTGCACATCCATTTAGCCCAAGATAAGCACAGATCCTTCCTAAGCATGTCAATTACTGTCTGGCAGTTAAATACTAAAGTCACCTTATGTTGGATAACCCTGTTAAATTCCATGAGCGATTTTCATTGTTTTGTATAGTGTGCACAACCATTTGTGGTAAGCGCAATGTAATCCCTGGCGTTTATCTTGCCTGGACCCACTACACCATGGAGCTTTTTTCCTTTGTATTTTAAATCAATAATTGGTCACTCATAAAAAAAAAAAAAAAAACTCATATTGGTCTGTAGATGAAAAATTCTAAGACTTATGGCAATTTAGGAAGAAACGTAAATGCAAAAATTAAAAATCACTGCGTCCTCTAGAGGTAAGAATAGTAAATTTACCCCATTCTTGTTAATAATGTCCTCCATATAAAGCCTCTTTTATTTAGAGATTGTACCCCATCAAGCTCCTTCCAGTGAAAACTTCTGATATACTGTAGTTTATAATGTGTCAAGAGGTACAGTACCATGAGCATCGTACCCAAAATGACAAGAATTCCTATTAAAAAAAAATGTCATTACAAGCATAAACTAAGGCCTTTGAAAAGCGTTATTAGGAAAGCATTGTCAGGAATAATGGGATGATCAGATTGTATTGTTAAAGTTAGCGACTGAACTCCGTCGTGCTTAGAATTGGACCATTAGCAGTTTTATTTTCAAGACCTCAACGTCCCGTATACACAGATACTTAACAACTTTAATTGTCACATCACAGAAAGGCATCAACGCAAGACGTGTCACTAAACGTCCCACTTTGCCACCCATCTCTCTAATCCATTCTGTTTTTTTTCCCTGTGTGAAGTGAAGGCAGCACTTTACCTTCGCAATTATTCAGAATTGAAATTAGGCACTCCAGATTAATAGGATTTTCTGGGCAGAATTCAAAACAGATCAATCACACTGGCAAATTACAATTCCCAGATGATCATTTGATAAGGAGGGAACTTTTTGACATAACAAAGTTCAATAGAAGAATCAGTACGTACAAGAAAGACAGCTTTAATAACATTGTGTTCGACTACAGTCATGTTCTTGGACTGATGGCGGTCCAGCCTAAAGGGGGGAAATCGGATTGAGGGAAATAGTATAAAAATAATATGTTTACAATGTTAAAGAGCCTGGTAGAATAGAGAGGAGACAAGAAGCAGGGTCTTGAGGCAGAGACACCAAAGTGATTCATTGTATGGCTGTAACCTAAAAAGGTTGTAGGTTTAGGCAGGACCACCATAAGTGCAGCATGGATCACTACATTGCCAGAGATATTGGGGTATATGAGAAAGAGAAGAATCGGGACCCTTTACATCTAGTCAAGATCTTAGATGCAAGTTTTGTGACATAAGACCAAAAACTTGTCCCATTCCTCACTTTTGAAGTTCCTTCTCTCAATTTGGTCACTGATTTTATACCAGGGGTGGAACTGACACAGAGAAAAACTCTAATGAAAGGATTTTCATTTTAAAGAGAATCTGACAGCTGTTCACCCGCACTGGGTTATAGTGCAGGTGAAGAGCTTTAAAATGAAGACAATTTTTTTTTTTTTTTGTATTTTAGTAGTTCTGTCCGTTACAAGGTCTTTGCCATTGCACACCAGCACGCAATGAAGGCAGGGAGCTGGCTCGCGGAGCTCCCCTACCTCATCAATATTCCGGCCCCCTTCCATGACTTGAGAGGCCAGGTGATCAATGCATTGCTTCCCACTACACCCAGCTCTCATGTCACGGAAGGGGACAGGCCAGGGGAAGAATATTGATCAGGCAGGGGAGCTGTACGAGCATGTTCCTTGCCTCCATTGTGCGCTGGAACACAATGGCAAGGACCATGTAACAGGCAGAACTATGGAAATTCCTAACGTAAAAATGTAAGTTGCCTTTCATTTTAAAGCTCTTCACCCACACTATTACCCAGTATACTGGGTTTAGTGTGGGTAAACAGCTGTCAGATTCTCTTTAACACTGCAGCTTTATTATAGGTTACTCTATTTTTTAACATTTGCATGATGTCTGAGTTGGGTTCTAGGACATAGTAAATTTGATGGTGCATCCTAGATCCCTTGGAGAAGTGTTTCCCAACCAGTGAAGGCTATCGGGGCATCCTGGAAGTTATAGTTTTGCAACAGCTAAAGACTCTGGTTGGGAAACACTGCCTTGAAGGATTGTGTTTGCGGTTTTCTTTGGATGTTTTTGGCTTAATAACAAATGAAAAAATAAAGGGGAAAAGGCAGGGGGGTGGAAAATTGAGGGCAGGAGAGAAGATATTCAGAAGATTAACAATATGCATAACGGGTACATAGTTCGCAGGCCGGAGCCCTGCCTAGAAGGACCATCCAAGACAAAAATAGAAAGAAACCCAGAAGAAAAAGGACATCAGGTTTTCTGGGCCAAAGGTAAAAGGTAAAGTGACAAAATCAGAGGACGCCAGAAAATAAAGCTAGGGGCTTTACAGCTTATGATGCTTTTCTTGGAGATGTCTCGAGTTGGCCACCAGTTCCACCATCCTATAGAGGTGGGATACCTCCTGAAGACCGTCAAAAGAGTAAATCTTTCCAAACACAGGAATAACATTGTTGAAAGCCAAGAGCAGAGATATGCTTAACGATTTAAGCCAAGGGGTTAAAGAGCCCGGTAGAATAGAGAGGAGACAAGAAGCAGGGTCTTGAGGCAGAGACACCAAAGTGATTCATTGTATGGCTGTAACCTAAAAAGGTTGTAGGTTTAGGCAGGACCACCATAAGTGCAGCATGGATCACTACATTGCCAGAGATATTGGGGTATATGAGAAAGAGAAGAATCGGGACCCTTTACATCTAGTCAAGATCTTAGATGCAAGTTTTGTGACATAAGACCAAAAACTTGTCCCATTCCTCACTTTTGAAGTTCCTTCTCTCAATTTGGTCACTGATTTTATACCAGGGGTGGAACTGACACAGAGAAAAACTCTAATGAAAGGATTTTCATCTTGTTCTGTGTTTTGGACCTAATTTAAGCTAAAAAATTCTGAGCAAAGTGTACAGTATTCTGCCTGTGGTGTCCCAGTACCGCATTCTATACGGTACTTGTTTATTTATGGGTCCCCATAGCCATAGTCCCTAGGACGTAGGGATCCCTGTAATCTAGTCTACCCCTAGTCGCCTCTATTCTAATGTATAATTAGTAATTTATGCATAGATAATATAAATAGTATAGTATAAATGTAAATAAATGGTTAATTACTGGTTTCCATGGTGTCGCAGGGCCTTCGGGTCATGTGATGCGTTCCAAGACTCACTCTGGATTCGTTCCAGGCCTCACTTTGGTATCTCTAGCCTTGGTTTTATAATGTATATAGATACTGTGACGTAAGCAATCCCATCACACCATGTAACGGTGAATGGCAGACGTTCGGACCAATCAGATTCACCACGCCCCCTGCCCATATAAGGGAGCGGCGGCCATCTTATCGCTCTCTTGCTCCTGTGCTCTTGATGAGAGAAGACCTGTACAGCAGTAATTGCAGTGAGTTAGGCCTGAGCCTTGCGGCAACGGCTGAACAATTATAGTTATAGAGTGTATCAATCCCCAAACACTCTGCGGGACTACCGGACCTAATCTACCCCTAAATCCGGACAGATCCACGCACCAATTACCTTGATTCTATTAACCTGCAAAAGACGCAAGGTCCACAGCAACTGTCAGTCATTGAAGTCTATAGAAGTGTATTACAGAGACTGTTACTGTATTCGGAATGTACCGCAAGTTCAAGAGTAAAGTTTACTCCAGTTCAAGTTTAACTCCAGTGTGGAGCTTCAGTCATTATCTGCATACGCCTGTCGTTTCTGGGTAGGGCGGCGATAGGCCGAAGCTATACCTCAATAATACCAGCCCTCACCCTGGCGTCACGAGTGACAGGGTTAATATTAACCCCTCATATACCGTTACCATACCACCACTACCATACACCCCCCCAAGGGCTACCACATGTCTACTTCTGATGGCTCACGCGCCCATTGTAAGTGATTTCTGAGTGGACAGTTGTCAGAATGGACGCTCTGACCCATCTTTTTCTATTTATGATTCCCTGTGTGCTCTGACACTTTTCTAATACTGTCAACTTTTTCAGCAATTTGAGCTGCAGTAGACCTTCTGTGGGATAAGACCAGATAAGCTAGCCTTCACCCACGTGGATCTGTTGTCTTTCTTTGGAGCACTCTTGGTGAGTTCTAACTACCAGACCATCATGTAGCCATTACTATTTGATGGGGTTATCCAGGAATAGAAAAACAAAGCTATTTTTCAAATACAGCTCCACGTCTGTCCCCAGGTTGTGTGTGGCATTACAACTTGGCTCCATTCACTTCAATGAAACTGAGCTGTAGAACCACACCCAACCTTAACTCAGTTTTTTTTCCTGGATAACCCCTTTAGCCCTTGACAAGGTTGCTCCAATTTTCACACCTATCCATTTTTTCTCTTTCTAACACTTTAAATGGGTATTCCAGGAAAATGTATATATACATATATCAACTAGCTCCAGAAAGTTAAACAGATTTGTAAATGACTTCTATTAAAAAATCTTAATCCTTTCAATAATTATCAGCTGCTGAAGTTAAGTTGTTGTTTTCTGTCTGGCAACAGTGCTCTCTACTGACATCTCTGCTTGTCTCAGGAACTGCACAGAGTAGAAGAGGTTTGCTATGGGGATTTGCTTCTAAACTGGGCGGTTCCCAAGACAGGTGTCATCAGAGAGCACTTAGACAGAAAAGAACAACTCAACTTCGGCAGCTCATAAGTACTGAAATGATTAAGATTTTTTAATACAAGCAATTTACAAATCTGTTTAACTTTCTGGAGCCAGTTGATATATATATATATAAAAAAAAAATTTCCCTGGATAACCCCTTTAACTTCAAGAAAGAAAGAAACTTCTACTTGTTCATCTGCGGCATATTAAATCTCACCCCATAACACATAGCAGGGTTACTAAGCTTAGTGGTTACCCCATTTCACCCCTCCAAAGTTTGGCCTTTGCTATGTTATATGAGCTACAGAATGGAAAAAATGTATACAAAAAAAATCCCTTTCAGTTAATGTACACTATCTTGTTAAAACGTTCCCTGGCTGTTGTAAATGATATGGGATGTAATCTGAAACTATTAATGAGGATCAATAATTGGAGAGAGAAGAGTTATGCCATAATGGAAGCTATCAGTTTCTGCATCACAGGCATTATTATTCTCTCTGTCATTGATATTGGAGGAATCCTTTTTGCTTACATTTACAAACAGTGAAGGTATCAGATGTAGAATATAAGATATTATTTATTTGAAGTGCTGATGGAGCCAGTCTGACCCAGCGCTAATTTTATTTTCGTTGATCATCGCATGGTGCATAAAGAGTCAGATTAACGTTAATGTCATTTTCAAAATCTTTTAGTTAAGTGCATGTTTTATATGTTCTAAGTTTTTATTGTGCAAACAGACTCTGATGCTCTTTAATTATGGATGAGGCCACAAACCTATAATTTCTCCATTAGATCTTAATGCATGTTTAATGTAAGACACTAAGAATAAGTAACCTTGGTTGAAGCAGTTGCTTATGTAGAGATCTTAAGCCATTTTTCATGAACAACAGCCTTAATACCAATTAATAAATGGCTGGCTTTTTTTTCCATAACCAGACATAAAAAAATAAAACAGCATATCAATAACTTTGAGGCTGTAAGATATATGTCCATCCTTACCAACAATTAGAGGAAATAGTAAAAAAAAATTCCTATGTATGAGATAATATTGCATATCTCTAAATAATAGTCACACAATTACCACACAAGTCAATATCACCATATAAGTTACTACCATACTGTTAGTGTATACCAAGTATGCAAGTATATCAAGTGCATTTACATAAAGGGGCTGACAGGTGGCATCTCCTCTGATCAGATTGGTTCACTTTTTCTTTTCTTCTCTATCTGGCTCAGTCCATTATGAAGACTTCTCCAGGCCAAAACTTTACTCCACAGAATCTGCCAAACATATTAGGCTCCTCACGGCTATACGAACACCCGGTAACTATTGACTCACACAGTAATAGTGCCCACTTTGTTCCCCCTATATAGTAGTTAGACCCCTCTGTGCACCCATATAGTATTAAGGCTGCCTATGTGCGCCCATATAGTAGTTAAGCACTTACACTATATACAATTAGGCTCCATACTGCACACACAGTTAAAAGTATCTCCTGTCTCCTTTCTGCCAGGTCCCATAGCAGTAGCGTATTCTGACTCTATGGTACATCACTGTCTTAAAGTGTACCTGTCATCAACAAAAACTTTTTATATAACATAGATTATACCATTATATGAATATTTGTAATATACATTGGTTAATAAATATTTATATTTTTGTCCCTGCAGCTACTGCCTGTGTCTCTATGAGGAGTCCAAATACAGGAAGTGAGGGTGGACAAGCAGGGCTCTGTACACTGAGGACAAGCAGGGCTCTGTATACTGAGGACAAGCAAGGCTCTGTACACTGAGGACAAGCAGGGCTCTGTACACTGAGGACAAGCAGGACTCCGTACACTAAGGACAAGTGGGGCTCTGTACACTGAGGACAAGCGGGGCTCTGTACACTGAGGACAAGCAGGGCTCTGTACACTGAGGACAAGCAGGGCTCTGTACACTGAGGACAAGCGGGGCTCTGTACACTGAGGACAAGCAGGGCTCTGTACACTGAGGACAAGCAGGGCTCTGTATACTGAGGGCAAGCAAGGCTCTGTACACTGAGGACAAGCAGGGCTCTGTACACTGAGGACAAGCAGGACTCCGTACACTGAGGACAAGCGGGGCTCTGTACACTGAGGACAAGCAGGGCTCTGTAAACTGAGGACAAGCAGGGCTCTGTACACTGAGGACAAGCAGGGCTCTGTACACTGAGGACAAGCAGGGCTCTGTATACTGAGGACAAGCAGGGCACTGTACAATGAGGACAAGCAGGGCTCTGTACACCGAGGACAAGCAGGGCTCTGTACACTGAGGACAAGCAGGGCTCTATGCACTATAGACAAGCAGGGCTCTGTACACTGAGGACAAGCAGGGCTCTGTACACTGAGGACAAGCAGGGCTCTGTACACTGAGGACAAGCGGGACTCTGTACACTGAGGACAAGCAGGGCTCTGTACAGTGAGGACAAGCAGGGCTCTGTACACTGAGGACAAGCAGGGCTCTATACACTATAGACAAGCAGGGCTCTGTACACTGAGGACAAGCAGGGCTCTGTACACTGAGGACAAGCAGGGCTCTATACACTATAGACAAGCAGGACTCTGTACACTGAGGACAAGCAGGGCTCTATACACTGAGGACAAGCAGGGCTCTATACACTATAGACAAGCAGGGCTCTGTGCAGTGAGGCTATGTGACATGCTACAGGCGCACACATGAGGATGATTGACAAGCCAGGAGCCTGCACAGAGCACAGCTTGTCCTGTCCTCACTTCCTGTATTTGGACAGCATTTTTTCACCCATAAATATACACATTTTTTAACCAATGTATATTATAAATATACATATAATTGTATTATCTACATTATATAAAAAGTTTTTGTTGACGACAGGTACTCTTTAAGGTCTGACTTATCTGATGGCCAGAGTTTAAAGCTGACCATACTTTTCAGATACAATATCTCATGATACAAATTTAATACAATATTGCGACATGCTAGCAAAAACCTTCAACATACTGAAATTCATGTCCCAACCACTGAGTGTCCATATGTTGATACCAAAGGTCTATCCATCTCAGAATATTTTATGATAAGATAGTCTTCTATTAAAAAATCTTAACCCTTCTAGTACTTATCAGCTGCTGTATACGACAGAGGAAGTTGTGTTGTTCTTTTCTGTCTGACCACAGTGCTCTCTGCTGACATCTTTGTCTGTGTCAGGAACTGTCCAGAGTAGGAGAGGTTGGCTATGAGGATTTGCAGAGAGCACTGGGGTCAGACTGAAAATAACTTCACAGCTTCCTCTGTATTAAACAGCAGCTAATAAGTACTGGAAGGATAACATTTTTTTTTATAGAAGTAATTTACAAATCTGTTTAACTTTCTGGAATAGTGGATTTGAAATATATATATATAAGTTTTTCACCGGAGTACCCCTTTTAGGCGGTGTTCATGTGTAGTACTATGATTAGTATTTTTGTCAGAACCAGGAATGGCACCACAACATAGAAAAAGTGTGAATCTTTCCACTATAATTTTTCACTGTGTCAGTTCAACCTCTAGTTTTGGCTAAAAAAAAAAATGATCAAAATACTGTGTGTGAACCCAACCTAGAGTGTGAGATATGTGTTTACAGGCTTCTGAGGAGTAAACTTGGTGCAGTTTCCAGCACCCTGTGGTCGGCCCAGCAGCTTAAAAATGTTCAATTTCCATTGATCCCTTGTGTATGTTAAAAAATTTTACCATTTTCTTAGTTTTTTTTAAATATTTCTTTAAACATAGGGCAGGGCGGTTGAGATCATGAAGGAATAATGAAGGTATGCCCAGAATCCTGATGATTACCGTATATACGGTAGCCGGATTACTATCTCCATAGTCCTTTTCAGCAGAGATAAAAGCCTTTTTTTTCTAATATGTAAATGAGGCTCAAGTGCCCAACATTCACCAGTTCAGGTCCTTTTATTTACTACCTCTGTGCCCAGTTGTGCCCAAAAGTAGGTAGGCATGGAGGCAGTAAATAAGGGGATACGTGCCAACTAAGGCTGGGTTCACACCACATTTTTTTTATACAGTTCCCGGATCAGGTTTTTGATAAGAAAAAAAAAAAAAAAAAAGGATTCCTCAAAACCTGACTAAACTGTATCAAAACGTGTACAAATTTTAATCCGTATACGGTTTGGAAAATGATGTCCGGTTGCATCCATTTTTTTAAGATAAAAAACAAATACTTTTTTACTTTTCACTCCATTATGAATAAAGTTTCACTTGTTTGATTACAATTCCAAGAAAAAAACTGTGCAAAGTCAAAAACCGCACATATGGTTTTATATGGTTCCCATTGACTCCCATGTTAAAAAAATTAATAAAACGTATATGTTTCAATATGGTTTTTCACCCAGACCAAAAACCATGGTAGGCTACGGTTTCGGGTACGGGAAAAAAAAAATAACAAAACCGTAAAGGATGCAAAACGGACACAACCGGATGCATCGTTTGGCATACGGTTTTCAATACGGTTCCGTACGGTTTTCCAATTAAAAACGTATACAGGAACTGTATTGCAAAAACGTGGTGTGAACCCGGCCTGACCCTGGACTCTTGCCCTGCTGGAGAATGCCCCCTGGGCACTTGAGCCTTGTTTACATGTTAACTTGAGCCTTGTTTACATGTTAACAAAAAGGCTTACATCTTGATGCAGGAAAGAACTATGAAGATATCCCCAAAGGTATCCCCAAAATCCTGATGACTAGCCCCATCTAGCCATTTGCTTAATTACACCCCTGTTTTTCTGCTGACAGGTCCTCTTAAAAGACAGAATTTTACAATTTCTCCCAAGCGGCACTTATTGTAATACTGTACATCAGTCCCAATATTGTTTTTCACACCTGATAAATCTTCTATGAAAGGTCATATAGCGCAATCAATAACATAAAAATAACCCGATAATGAAAATAACACAAAGGACCATTTAAAAAAAAAAAAAGAATCTAATCTTTTCTAAAGCGCACAGCTACTGATATAATTGCTCCAAATGATATAAAAAGCCTTTTAATTTGGCTCTTGTTTCTAGCCTCTCATTGGCAGAATACACTTTGCAGGGTATTTAAAAAATATTAGCCATAAATTGTTTATATTGCAACTTAATAGCTATTACTTAAATGCTGGAGGCAATTGTTTAGCTAATCTTGAGCGTTGATCTAATTAAGCATTCATAAGAAACATAATTATTGAATGAGTCTGGGACACAGTCAACTCGCATTGATTGAAATGATTACAAAATGGTTTCTCCAGCTGTTTTGTGTATTGCGCTCGTGTTGCCTGGCTTTAGGATTTTCGATGACTGATGTTGATTCCTATTGTTTTATTACTTCTACCCATTTGATAAACTTACAAGGAAGAATAGAGTTGGCAAATATTAACCCCTAAATGTTTAATCTTAAGGTTTTTATTTTTTTCCCCTCGCCTTTTAAAATAGGTAAGTCTTTCAATTTTCAGTCTACAGGCCCGTATTGTTGTTTGCGGGACCCATTGTACTTTGTAATAACATTTCATTTTACCATAATATCGACAGGGGATCCTAAAAAAATAATATGAAAAAATGCAATTTTGTTACTTTTAGAGTGACAAGTTATCTTTATTCTGTAGGTCCAATTGATTACAACAATACCTAATTTGTATAGACTCTGGAATTTTTAGGTGAGGTCATTTGGTGAAAAGCAACCACACACCATGATGTTCCCACCTCCAAACTTCAATGTTGGCAGGGCCGGCTCTGTCTATAGGCAAAATAGGCAGCCACATAGGGCGCCCTCTTGAGGGGGGCACTGCTCTGCCCACTGCAAGAAACTTAGCTAGCTAGCCAGCATCTGAGCCACCCACTCACAGCCAGCACCACTCCCATCGAACCAATACCATAATACCCCCCCCCCCGATACCATAATAATTAGCATTCTTCCTTCTGCAAGAGAAGTGCAGCACTCCCCTCTGAGGTTCATCCAGAATCCTGACAGTGCTTGTGTCTCATAATATCCGTCTAGCTGCTACCCCCCAGTGTATCACCTCAATAGTTTGGATATATTACATGGGGTGGTGGTTTGTTACAGTGTTTCACCTCAAAAGTAGGGTGATAACATGAGGAAGAGGTTTGTTACAGTGTGTCACCCTAAAAGTAAGGAGGTTACATGGGGAAGGGGTTGTTACAGTATGTCACCCTAGTAGTTAGGTGAGTACATTGGGAGGGGACCCCAGCTATCTTTGTCCCGTCTTATGACCCATCTTATGTCCGCTTTGGCCGGCCGTTGTTGTGGCGTCACGCCCTTCCCCCTCCATTCATGTTTATGGGAGGGGGCATGATGGCTGTGTTCAAGAGACACGCCCCCTCCCCTAGACGTGAATGGAGGGGGCATTCTGAACATAAATTTTGAGAATGCCAGGGTCCCGGGCCAGAGATTCCGGGGACCAGCTGCTAGACCCCAGTGAACAGACATCTTATTCCCCATCCTTTGAAAAGAGGATAAGATGTCTAGGGGCAGAGAACCCCTTTAAGGAGTAATTGCCCCCACCCCCAGCCTTTCATGTATTTTCTCCCCTTTGATGGAGTAGAAAGTTGGTGGTATCAGATTAGGGGATTTAAAGTATTTTGATAAAAATAGTTTCAATTGTGAAATCAAATGTCAAAGTCCCTGACATCAAATATGGCATCAGAATAGATCCCTGGATCAACGTCCTGTCCCTATAGATCTAGTGTCTATAACCTGTAGTGTTATTACTCTCCAGAAATGCATCCATGCCCCTTTTAAACTCTTTTATTGAATTCACTATAACCACTTCCTCTGGCAGAAAGTCCCATAGTCTCACTGCTCTTAAAGGGGTACTCCAGCAGAAAACATCTCATCGCCTATCCAAAGGATAGGGGATAACATGTTGGATTGTTGGGGTCCCGCCACTGGGGACCTCGAGATCTCTGGGCCGGCAGCGGTGGCATCTGGAACACGGAAGCTTGGAGCTTCCGTGTTGGTGACGTCACACCACGCCCCCTCCATTCATGTCTATGGGAGGGGACGTGACAGCTAGTACGTAGCCATCACGCCTCCTCTCATAGACATGAATGGAGGGGGCGTGGCAGCTGTAGTCACCAGTCATCTGTCACGGATCGAAATTCGCTCCGTGCTTTGGATGACTTGGGTGCGGCAGGAGATATCGCGGGGGTCCCCAACGGCGAGACCCCCGCGATGAAACATCTTATCCCCTATGCTTTGGATAGGGGATAAGATGTTTTCCGTGAGAGTACCCCTTTAAAGTAAGGAACTCCCGAGTGTTAATGGTGCAGCAGAAATTTCGTAGTGTGAACCGGGCCTAAAAGTGCTATTTTCCCCTAGAAGTATTGCTGTTGCTATTTTGTAGGTACCATATAGCAGCACGTGGACTCTGTCTGTCTTTTTTAGGGTTATAGGTACGAGATTCTGAGGTCTTTTAGATACATTTCTTATTACAGTATATTGATATTATTTTTGACCCAGTGAAAATTCAAAAAAAAATGAAAAAAAAAAAAAAAAAAATGAAAAAACAACCCTTTATGATGTTTCTAGAGCTATACCTGCATTCTGTTTTATTATATCAACCAACCATAACTATGAATGAGATGTTCCACTGTCAGAGTGCAGCCCCAGGTTATCGATCTACATCACATATAATATGTGTCCTAACAAATCTTCCTCTATTTAATGACACAGCAGGCAGCGATGAGACAGGGCATTACATACTTGATCTGATGAAGCTTGTATAAGTACAGTACAGAATAGGCCAATAAAGCTCGCCAGCGATGCTAAGATTTATTCCCGTCTATGGCTCCACTGACATTTTATTCTTTTACTGTGTGCGGAAATGTTTAGCGTCTCCATGCTGCTCCGGTGACATTTTATAGAGCGGCCCGAATGATACTCCTTACTAATGAATAGCCTCGAACTCCAAAAACATATACAATTTTCTCATTCTCTCTTCCTCTGGGAGGCTATGACAACATTTTGGCAAGTACAAGTAAACAGCTTTGCGTTGGCATGCAGTAAATTAAACTGAGTAATTAAAATCAATAGCGAAACACCAGCTAGACAGAAAGGTCATATAACGCAAAAGAACACTGGTGAGTAGCATATTGCAGAAAAATCTAAATAATAGCCAGAACTTTCCCTCAGCCTTGGAAACATCATCAGAATGCATCAGAATAAATGGGTTGTCTGCTGCCCTGCCTTCCGGAGCTCCGCTCGCAGCGTCCGGAAGTTCATTACAACGAAAGTCTATGGGAAGGGGGCGTGACAGCGGTCGCGCCCCCTTCCCAAAAACTTTCGTTGAGGGGGCGGGCGTAACGTCACGAGGGGGAGGCCTCGAACACGGAAGCGTTCGGAGTAATGAACTAAAGCAGTAATTTTTGGTCTGGTCAAATCCTGCTAAATAAGAGACACCAGACAAAAACTCAATGGGCCCGACTGAAGTCAATGGGAACTCTCGGATTTGTTGATACAAATGGACTAACTGGCTCAATTTTCTGTCCCAGAATGGAGTCTACTACAGTTAAAAAAAAGATCAGTGTTTACCTTCCCAATCCCCCACCTCTGCTGTTACATTTGTCTCCGGGTGACAGCTGATCTCTCTTTCTGGTCCCACCCTGACACGCAGGAAAAGCCCACTTAGCCAAAAGTAACCTGCCTGTCTGTAAATTGGTTGTTTGGGTTTTCAGGCCATTTTCTGTGTGTCAAAACCAGGATTTGGAAAGTAGCTGTGACCTGAGGAGAATTGGAGCTGCAAGCATAGGATTAGTCAAGTAATCCCTTTTTTTGTATCTCAATTCTGACCCTTTGCATGATAAGAAAACTGTGAATAACGGAGCAACTGAACTATGCATCAGCAATCAGTAAAGAGCATTGTCATCAGCATCCTGTCATCAATGGACAGGACCAGACCCATTTAGATGAATAAAGGACACTACTGGGCATTCTCTGTGACCTTTTCAGTGGTCATTTTACAGGAAGGGAGGAGGCTGAGATCTGCTGTGAATGGTGGCGCATCCAGTGTAATCTATATACTGGTGTCATCTTTCACGGTATCCCAGACAGGCATTACTGGAAAATAATCTGTATCTGTACAGAACAGGAAGTCTCAGCTTAGTTTTAGATCTAGTGGCAGGAATGGATACTGCAACACTTCATGATTATGATAAAATATAGATAGCAAAATGGAAATTTAACACAAAATGTCACCGAAAATTCTTAAAAAATATGGATAACATAAAAACTTGCTTTAAACAATAGGTCATTTTTTGATTACACATTCCCTTTAAGTAGTATGAAAGTTAATTATACTCAATTTAGCCTATCGTCATTTAATTTATTTAGGAGAATTCTGGGGGACAACCAATATGGCAACATTAGTTGAGGTGAGTTGGTTGACAAACCATATAGTAGCTATATTGACAGTCATATTGGTTGTCACTCAGACTGACTTTTTTTTTGAGGGTTCATTTTTTGAGGGAACATTTCCAGAAACACATGCAGGTAAAAATATTGATGTAGCTGTAAGAAAGGAACAACTTGGTATAATTGAGGTTTCCTGAATAAGAATAGGTATTAACTTGAATTTAACCTTGGTCACATGTGGTGCTGGTTCTTTTTAAAGTAAGTTTTAATGAAGGCTCCTGTCTTCTACCCCTAATGTGCTGTAAAATGCTTCACAGACCTGGATTTATCAGTCTAATTTTATCTTAAATGAGAAAATCTGTCTTAATCCTGTAATACCTTGGTGCTTGAAATTCCTGAACTCTTTGATTTCTCTGATCTGAAGAAGAAATGCTATTAGCACTTTTGCAATTTAGATGGATGGCCTGACCTGTTGGGGTTAAAGGGAAGTCCCCAAGGGTCTACAGACTGTTTGGACAGTCTGTAAAGTAAGTCTTATTAAGGGGGTCTGCAAGTGTAAAAGAAAGTTGAACTAAAATACAGTTTCTACAAGAAGCGTTTGAGAATGTGTGTATAAATATATGTATATATATATATATATATGTATATATATATATATATATATATATATATATATATATATATATACACACACGGCCGGCATGACTGTGACACACAGCTCCGCCTCCAAAACTTACTACACACATAGGGCTGCTGCCAGAAAGTCTTGTGTGTATGATGAGTGAGGGATATGCAGCGTATTTCCCACATCTGCTGCAGATTTTGCGCATTGTAAAATACACTGCATATATGCCAGGTGGAAACGTACCCTTAAAAAGATAAGAGAGGCCTGTAATTTTCATCATAGGTATACCTCAACTATAAGAGACATAATGACAAAAAATCCATTAAATCACTTTTTCTGATTTTTAAAGAATTTATTTGCAAATTATGGTGGAAAATAAGTATTTTGGTCAATAACAAAAGTTCATCTCAATACTTTGTTATATACCTTTTGTTGGCAATGACAGAGGTCAAATGTTTTCTGTAAGTCTTCACAAGGTTTTCACACACTGTTGCTGGTATTTTGGCCAATTCCTCCATGCAGATCTCCTCTAGAGCAGTGATGTTTTGGGGCTGTCGCTGGGCAACACAGACTTTCAACTTCCTCCAAAGGTTTTCTATGGGGTTGAGATCTGGAGACTGGCTAGGCTACTCCAGGACCTTGAAATGCTTCTAACAAAGCCACTCCTTCGTTGCCTGGGCTATGTGTTTGGGATCATTGTCATGCTGAAAGACCCAGCCACGTTTCATCTTCGGTGTCCTTGCTGATGGAAGGAGGTTTTCACTCAAAATCTCACGATACATGGCCCTATTCATTCTTTTCTTTACACGGATCAGTCGTCCTGGTCTCTTTGCTGAAAAAACATCCCCAAAGCATGATGTTTCCACCCCCATGCTTCACAGTAGGTATGGTGTTCTTTGGATGCAACTCAGCATTCTTTCTCCTCCAAACATGATGAGTTGAGTTTTTACCAAAAAGTTCTACTTTGGTTTCATCTGACCATATGACATTCTCCCAATCCTCTTCTGGATCATCCAAATGCTCTCTAGCAAACTTCAGATGGACCTGGATATGTACTGGCTTAAGCAGGAGGACATGTCTCGCACTGCATGATTTGAGTCCCTGGCGGCATAGTGTGTTACTGATGGTAGCCTTTGTTACTTTGGTCCCAGCTCTCTGCAGGTCATTCACTAGGTCCCCTCATGTGGTTCTGCTCAATGCTCTTGTGATCATTTTGACACCATGGGGTGAGATCTTGAGTGGAGCCCCAGATCGAGGGAGATTATCAGTGGTTTTGTATGTCTTCCATTTTCTAATAATTGCTCCGACTGTTGATTTCTTCACACCAAGCTGCTCGCCTATTGCAGATTCAGTCTTCCCAGCCTGGTGCAGGTCTACAATTTTGTTTCTGGTGTCCTTCGATAGCTCTTTGGTCTTGACCATAGTGGTGTTTGGAGTGTGACTTATTTTCCACCATAATTTGCAAATAAATTCTTAAAAAATCAGAAAATGTGATTATATGGATTTTTTTTCTCATTCTGTCACTCATAGTTGAGGTACACTTATGATATGATATGCCTCTCTCATCTTTTTAAGTGGGTGAACTAAATACTTCCCCCCACCGCTATATATATATATATATATATATATATATATATATAATTTTCGGAATAAGAAATTTATAGATACATATATATATATATATATATATAATTTTTTTTTTCTTATTCCGATTTTTTTAACTCAAATACGCAAATCGCAGATACACAAAAATTACACAAAACAAATGAAAGCAAATTCTATTAAGCAGAATATATTTATTATATTTAGCAGAATATATTTTTGTAAGATCAAGTGGAGAAAAGTTATGGAATCAATATTTAGGAAACAAATTAGGCAAGCTCTTGTTAGTTGACTTTCTAAAACAAATACTGGAACAAGTCTAAAAATGCTAATTATTCCAGGTTTACAGGGATTGTTGGAAAGTATAATAATGAAAGTAACTGAAGGAAATGAAATAACAAACCAGCCATTATTCACCAGTCAGATCAGAAGGTGTAGAGCAGAGCAGAAGATGTTGGTTGTTCTTGGTCAGCTGTGTGTAAAATTTTGTGTAAACACAATTGAGGGGAAAAAACGTAAGTACTCCCATGTATCACCTTACTTTGGCAAGTGCACATCCCATTCTGTCTCTTCGATTTGACATTGCAGAGGAACATTGTAATACACCTTTTTGCAAATTGAAAGACAATTTTAGGCATCCTGTCCCCACTAAGGGTGATAGACCAAAACTAATGCTGCAACTGATGGCAAAGTGCATTAGTTGTCTATGGGCTCAGCATCCAGTTATTTCTTTAGGGCAGATGGGGGAACACTGCAAAAACACGGGAAATGAATAGGAAAAGTTAATTAGTTTACCTCTGTTTTTTTTTTTTTACTGCGCATGAGGCTTGTCCATGACATCCTTGGACAGATATTTGGTCTCAGCCATGGAGGAGAGTTTGAAATCTAATTGATTGATTGCTTCTGTGGACAAGTGTCTTTTATACAGGTAACAGGCTGAGATTATGAGCACTCCTTTAAAGGGGTACTTTTTTTTTTTTTATCAACTGGTGCCAGAAAGTTAAACAGATTTGTAAATGACTTCTATTAAATAAAATCTTAATCATTCCAGTACTTATTATCTGCTGAATACTACAGAGGAAATTATTTTCTTTTTGGAACACAGGGCTCTCTGCTGACATCATGACCACAGTTCTCTCTTTCTGACACCTCTGTCCATTTTAAAACCTGTCCAGAGTAGGAGAAAATCCCCATAGCAAACATGCTGCTATGGTTAGTTTCTAAAATGGACAGAGATGTCAGCAGAGAGCACTGTGTTCCAAAAAGAAAAGAATTTCCTCTGTAGTATTCAGCAGCTAATAAGTACTGCAAGGATTAAGATTTTTTAAAAGAAGTAATTTACAAATCTGTTTAACTTTCTGGCACCAGTTGATTAAAAAAAAAAAAAAAAAGTTTTCCACTGGAGTACCCCTTTATCCCCTTAAGGACCAGGCCCATTTTGGCCTTAAGGACCAGACCAGTTTTATTTTTGCATTTTCGTTTTTTCCTCCTCGCCTTTCCATCCACAGACCCATATGAGGGCTTGTTTTTTGCATCACCAATTGTACTTTGTAATGACATCACTTATTTTACCATAAAATGTACGATGCAACCAAACAAATATTATTTATGTGGGAAAATTGAGAAAAAAAACGCAATTTTGCAAATTTTGGAAGGTTTTGTCTTCACGCTGTACACTTTCCGGTAAAAATTACATGTTTTCTTTATTCTGTGGGTCAATACGATTAAAATGATACCCATGTTATATGCTTTTCTATAATTGTACAACTTAAAAAAAAATCTCAAACCATTTTAACAAAATTTGTATGTTTGAAATTGCCCTATATTGATCACCTATAACTTTCTCATTTTTCAGTATAAGGGGCGATATGAAGGCTCATTTTTTGCACCATGATCTGTAGTTTTTATCAGTGCCACTTTTGCTTAGGTTTTTCTTTTTATACATTTTTTATAAATTTTTTGGGGAATTAAATGTGACAAAAAAGCAGCAATTTAGTTTTTTTTTTTTTTTACGTTTACACCGTTTGCCGTACGGGATAATTAACAATATATTTTAATAGTTCAGACTTTTATGCACGCGATACCAAATATGTGTATTAATTTTTTTACGCTTTTTGGGGGGTAAAATGGGAATGGGAATTTTTTATTGGGGGGGGGGATTTTTCAAATTTTTTTTACTTTTTATTTTACATGTTTTATGTTTTCACTTCTTTTTTTTTTTTTTTTACACTTTTT
The DNA here is from genome assembly GCF_029499605.1 of Hyla sarda. Taxonomy (NCBI): domain Eukaryota; kingdom Metazoa; phylum Chordata; class Amphibia; order Anura; family Hylidae; genus Hyla; species Hyla sarda. The sequence goes on from NC_079195.1 coordinate 205,759,908, forward strand.
ATGTCTCCATAGGGGACTATTCATTGCAATCAGTTGATTGCTAATACTGTGCAGTGCTATGTATAGGACACAGCACTGATCAGTATTATCGCTGATCTTCTGCTCTGGTCTGCTCGATCTCAGACCAGAGCAGAAGACCCCGGGAGATGGCCGGAGCCAGGTGAGTGGACCTCCGGCAGCCATGCTGGATGATCAGATCTCCGTGGCAGCGCTGCGGGCGATCCGATCATCCATTCATAGTACTTATGGCACTTCCACAGATGCTGTGATCTGTATTGATCACAGCATCTGAGGGGTAAATGGCGGACATCCGCGCGGATGCAGATTTCCGCCATTACTGGCAGGTCCCTGGCTGCTGATAGCAGCTGGGACCTGCCGAGCATGACGCAAGCACCGCTCCAGTGCTCGCGATAACGTCGGCGTGTAAGTGTACGTCATGGTGCGATAAGTACCACGTCTTCATGACGTACATTTACGTCCATTGTCGTTAAAGGGGTCCTCCTAATCATAGCTCGTTACATGAAAAGAAGACACCTGGGAGACAGAAATCTTGCTGATTGATAGAGGATGAAATCATAATCAAATGCAAATCAGCTCACAACTTATTTGAAATGCGTTTTTCTGGATCTATTTGTTGTTATTATGTTGTAGTTCTTATAGACTGATCATTTCTTTACCAGCATGGGATCAAATACTTTTTTCCCTTCACTGTAAAAGCTTTATGCTTCATTATATTCACTGTGGGGTGAAGGATATATCATTTTGGTATCAAAAGTGTTGTGTAGTAAACGGAACCTTGACCACCTACTATGATGCGGAAAAGAATATTAAGCCACTTTAAAAATCAACAGTGCAGAAGAGTAAGAAAGCGAAATAAAGACCGCAGAGCTGACAGTCTAATTTTTGAGGCCAATTCTCCTTTTTCTTCCGATATCACAGTATTGACAAAGCATCTTGGTATCAGACAGTGCATGCTTGTGGGATTATGTACTTTAGATTCAAGGGCAGTCGATTTCTTTCTCAAACCGCTTAGTAAATGCTATATTTTCCTGTGGGAAGAACATTTAATGAGAAACTATAATGACGGGAAGGCTGGCGGGCCTGTGCCGCTCAATAATATAATCACTAGTCATGGACCTGCTGCTACTGTAACACACAAAAAAAGGTGAGGCATGTGTGGGTTAGCAGATTAATGTGCCTGTGATTTAAAGGGGCAGCTCCACCAACGCATTGTGGCTTTGCAGCTGTTTGCTGTCTGTTTCCATTATTGACTCTCCTTTCTGTTACTCCGGCTCTGGACACATTAGCAATATTCATTTGACCCTTCTTTAGGCTGCGTTGTTTCCTATCCATGTGCAGGACTTGACAGTGACGTTTTGTCAGTATTGTCAGCTATCTATGTCATTAATTGCAGCCAGTGGACAAGACCTATCAAAGAGGAAGCTGGTGAGAGTGCCCTGGTCTAAAGAGACTTAGACAGACATTTATCAACCGATTTACCACAGTTTTTTTTGCATTAAATTGTCGCAAAAAAATTGCAATTGCGCCACCGTCTGCCACGAGAGCGAGAAAAGCATTTTCTGTCAAATCGAAGTACATAAGCGTCTTTTTCAATTTTTACTTGCCATAGTCAGAAATTTATCAACTGTGACATTCGCAAAAAAGTCACTAAGGCTTTAAGAACCTACTAAATATACTCCAGCCGAACCTTGGCTTAACTAACAGAAACTGACTATTGTTTTCGCTTAGGTGGGAAAAAAAATCCCGCTTTTGCTTACCTGCGAAAAATGTATTAACGCCGTGTAACAATATAGTAAATTTGTCGCACGTAAGCAGAATGGAAGTGAAAAAAAAACTAAAAACTAAAAAATAGCATACCTAAGCAAACTTTCATAAATGCCCCTCTTAGAGATTCAGAGCTTTTAGACAGAAGGTGTTGTATGATGGGATACTTTTATTTTTAACAGAGGCAGACATGGCAAGCTTTCCTTGTCTTCCTGATCCCTCACCACTGCCATTCCATTGCTTATCAGCTTCAAGTGTATCTTCACTGGTGGCAATTACGTAAACAGTCTTAGAGTGCTGAACCTACGTCACTTTCGGTGACACAAGCACAGCTACTCCTGGTAATGCGCAGGTGCGAGCACACACACCCCATCCCCACTTTGCTGCCAAACATGATGTCACTCACAGGCAGAGGCAAGCGATGCCAGAGCTATTCAGCTCATCATGCTTCTGTTGTACTGTTCTGCCCACCTAGTGCTTATCACAGCGGTCCTAAATGAGTACTCCGGAGAAAACAAAATATTTTCAGTTCAACTGGTGCAAAAAAGTCATATAGATTTTAAAATGACTTCTATTTAAAAATATTAATCCTTCCAGTACTTATTAGCTGCTGTATGCTCCACAGGAAGTTGTGTAGTTCTTTCCAGTGTGGCCACAGTGCTCTCTGCTGACACCTCTGTCCATGTCAGGAACTGTCCAGAGCAGAAGCAAGTGCCCATAGCAAACCTTTTCTCCTCTGGACAGTTCCTGACACAGACAGGGGTGTCAGCAGAGAGCACTGTGGTCAGGCTAGAAAGAACTACACAATTTCCTCTGGAGCTTACAGCAGCTGATTAGTACTAGAAGGGTTAAGCTTTTTAAATAGAATTACTTAGGTGAGTAACTGCTGTGGGTTGTCAAGGCCCAAAAGTGAAAATCAGTGGGGACCAGGGGAGCGCAGTAAATGGCAGAGGCAGGGGATCAAGGTGCTGTAAAGAGATAATCTCTTGAAATTTGTTTTCTACCCAATGAATGTTAACTGAGCAGGAAAGTAGTATACTTCTCTGCTCAGTGTACAGCGAATCTGTGCAGCCGCCCAGAGGAAAGTGGCAATGGTATATGTATGGCTGTATACTCCCTACATTCACTACATATGCACTCTGCACCTTGTCCAGTGAATGTTCACTTAGTGGTGAGACAGGCTTTGCTACTAATAAAGCAAATATATAAGGAAACACTACAGTAAAGCAAAGGGCACTTCTAGATCTCATTTTAACCAATAGGACAGAAAGGGTATCAAAAGTAAAGGTTAAAGGGGTTATCCAGGGGGAAAAAAATTTTTTATGTATCAACTGGCTCCAGAAAGTTAAACAGATTTGTAAATTACTTCTATTAAAAAAATCTTAATCCTTTCAGTACTTATGAGCTGATGAAGTTGAGTTGTACTTTTCTGTCTAAGTGCTCTCTGATGACTGGTGTCTCGGGAACCGCCCAGTTTAGAAGCAAATCCCCATAGAAAACCTCTTCTACTCTGTGCAGCTCCTGAGACAAGCAGAGATGTCAGCAGAGAGCACTGTTGCCAGACAAAAAACTACAACTCAACTTCAGCAGCTGATAATTATTGAAAGGATTAAGATTTTTTAATAGAAGTAATTTACAAATCTGTTTAACTTTCTGGAGCCAGTTGATATGGGAAAAAAAAGTTGTTTTTTTCCTGGAATACCCCTTTAAAGGTAATCTTGTTAACAACATAATATGTTTTCTGTGATATGACAGAAAAAAATAATGCATACATTTATTTACTTGGTCATGCAGATTTTTTACATGTCTATGTTATGGGTCTATCTTCTGTATTTGGATCACAAATCCCTTCGTACTTCTGCTGACTCATTCTGACATCCACTGCTCAGGAAGGGGAGTATCCGAGGCAAGCACCGGCGCCCACCCTCACTCACCATGCATTCACTTCCCCCCTGAGTCTGCTGTGCTGTGTCTCTTCATCCAGTCACTGCAAGCTGCTCTGTAACCCCCTCCTCTCTGTTTTCATGCTGCAATCTGATAGGACAGGAGTGAGCACAGAGGAGTGCTAGTCCCGCCCTCACTTCCTGGACTTTGTCCCAGCCTGTGCACCAGCTAAGACAAAGATGATGCTGCAGCAGGACAGGATTAGGTTCTGGATGGAATGGGGACTCCTATAAAAGGAGATTTAAAAAAATGTAATCAAGTATATTGGAAAAGTTAATGTTTTGCCAAGATGTACAACATATAAAAAGTTTTTGATTCAGACAGTGCCCATTTAACCTTTAATAAGATGTTTAGTGAAGCAGCTACAATGCCACTAAACTTCACAGAGGACAATTTTACTATTACCTTAATGGCATAAACTGGGACAATGTCCTCAAAGATAAAACTAAATGGGACATTCTTAAATAGGTCCAGTAAACGATACATACCTTATGGGAATAAAAGCGTCAGAAACTGGAGAAAGCCAGTGGGGTTAAATGAAACTTTAAGGGGCACGATAAATGAGATAAAAGAAGCATTTAAACTACTGAAGCAAGAAGGTAGTGAAGAGGCACTAAAAAAATATAGAGCTAAAAAAAATGTTGAACACAAATAAATGTAGAAAAGATTCAAACAAAAAGAAGGAAGAGAAAAGAAAATTTACCTCTCCGATTTTTTTTTTAATACATAAAAATAAGAAACTTTAAACAGAAAGTGTTACAGTAAGCTCCTCTTTAATAGGCTGAGAGTAATGGTGGAGGAGGATGAGGAAAAAGCCAATCTATTAAATGCCTTCTTCTTTACTGTATTTACAAAGGAAAATCCAATAACAGATGATATGACTGAAGATAGCATAAACATAAATGTAAAATATTATCTTTTAACCGGTTGCTGTCTAAGGACGAGCCGACTCGTCCTGAGACGGCAACCAGTGTATGGCGTGGGCTACTGACTCGAGCCCGCGCCATACCAAATGGTCCCAAGCTGTACCCTGTAGCTGGGGGCCGCCGTTAATAGCTGACATGCGGCGATCGCTGTGGCCAGCTATTAACCCTTTGGATCGCCGCTGTCAAAACTGATAGCAGCATGTAAAGGGAGCTTTAACCAGTCCCTGGTGGTCCAGCGGGGTGGATTTCCCCCCCCCCTCAGCGCGATCACAGGGGGGCGATCCATTGTGGAGATAGCCGGAGGGCTAATCTCTGCTTCCGTGCTGTCTGTGGCTCTGAGATTGATAGAGTTTGGCTGAACCAGGCTTTATCAATTGAGCGCAGAGCACACAGATCAATGTAATTTTATGGAACTACATTGATCTGTATGAGTAATCTAATGATTCCCCTAAAAGTCCCCTAAAAAAAAAAGAGTTTAATAAAAGTTTAAAAAACACCCATTAACCCTTTCCAGATTCAAAGTTTGAATCACCCCCCTTTTCCCAAATTCAATATAAAAATATGTAAACATAATAAAAATAAACATATGTGGTATGTCCGAACTATATAAATACAATGTTAATTAAACCGCACGGTCAATGACGTTTACATTATAAAAAATACCAAAGTCCAAAATTGCATATTTTAGGTCACTTTGTATACCCTAAAAAATGTATAAAAAGTGATCAAAAATTCCCATCAAAACAAAAATCAGCAGCACACTTGTGGAGTGGAATGTCTCCCAATTTCAGCTTGTAAAGTGCGGGTGCAAGCAAAGTTCAAGGACCAGGTCCCCTACGGTCCCTCATGGATACAACAAACAAAAAGTCCAATGCAGCACTCCAAATAGTAAAAAAAAAAAAAAAAGAGGAAAAACTTCAATACATCAAAAAATGTGTACAGCAGCAACGTTTCGACTCACTCCTGAGTCTTTTCCAAAGACTCAGGAGTGATTCGAAATGTTGCTGCTGTACACATTTTGGATGGATTAAAGTTATTCCACTTTTTTTCACTATTTGGAGTGCTGCATTTGACTTTTTGTTTGTTATATAGATTGGTAAATATATATATATATATATATATATATATATATACACTGTATATACGGTATGTATATATATATATATATATATATACACATAGGTGTATATATATATATATATATATATATATATATATATATATATTTATACACCTATCTATATAACAAGCAAAAAGTCCAATGCAGCACTCTAAATAGTGAAAAAAAGTGGAATAACTTTGATTATATATTTATAAAATATATATTTATAATAAATATATATATATAAATATATATATATATATATATATATTTTATTACATATTATATAAAATATATATTTTTATTATTTATATATATATATATATATATATATAGATATATATATACACATATAAATATACATATATATATATATTTATTTATTTATTTATAAAAATAATAAAAAATAAATATATTTTATATAATGATACCTTTTTTTATTACATATTATATAAAATATATTTTTTTTATTATATATATATATATATATATATATATATATATATATATATATATAATATGTATAGATATATATAGCAAAAAGAAAGTCCGGCACAGAGCTGTGGTTTGCAGTTAAAAACTTTGATTTTCTTTATTTCAGTATAACGCAATACACAGGATAATCTCTCAGATTATCCTGTGTATTGCGTTATACTGAAATAAAGAAAATCAAAGTTTTTAACTGCAAACCACAGCTCTGTGCCGGACTTTCTTTTTGCTGTACGTTGTGAGAGCCGGAGGCGTTACCGGCGTGTCCGCAGCACGAGCTAAGGAGCAGCCGCGGATGTGGTGAGCAGTAATCCATTGTTGTGCATATGTATAGATATATATACACACATATATATATATATATATATACACACATATATATATATATAAATAATAATAAAAATTAATATATTTTATAAAATGATAAATAATAAAATATATATATATATATATATATATATATATCTTACATATATACAGTAAAGCCTTTATTTGTACCGTCTCTCCAGATCGATCTCTCCGAGCCATTTTGTTTGTGTTTAGCTATAATTGGACTGGCCGGATTGTAGCATGCATGCAATACGCCTGTGATCGTCTTATCGATCAATGCCGCGTCTGTCATCTTACGTAATGAGTGAGATGTATTGATGCACATGTAACAAAGTATGCACTTAACCCCTGAGGTATCTCATTTAAGGGGAGCTATCGATTCCTCCTTTTCATATAGCTATATGAATTTCTATTTTCCATAACACCTGAATGTAGTTATTTACCAAGGGATCTTATTGATTTTAATGGAGACGTTGAACGCCTGTGTCAGAGACACAAAGGCAGCTTAGGAAACAATAGATGCATTTGCCTTTTATGTATCATTTCCAGAGAAAACCCGAAATGATACTTGCGCTGTCAAACAATGCATTAGGCTTTTCAAAACAAAAAAATCCATGTTGCACTGGAATCAGGAAAGCAGACATTGAAGGATTGGGGTGTATTACCGGTGTCTGGGCCGGCCTACTGAAGTGGTCATAAGAACTGATGGCCTGCTATCTGTAAGGCCTTGCTTACACTGCTGTTGTGCTCAGGTAAAGGGAGCGCCATCGGTCAGTCCATCTGGAAGGACCGGAGTTGAGCGGAGAAAAAATATACTGCGTGTCCAATCTTTTCTCTCCACCCATCTCCTCTAACATACTGGACACCTGCCGAATTCAAGTCAATAGAAAAAAAAAATTAATATATATAAAAAATAATAAAATAAATCACTATCGATAGTCCAGTAACTGAAAATCCAGAGATGTATAAAAGTCCCGTAACTGATATAGAATCCTGATATACTGAAAGGAATGGGTGGGTTAATATTTACCAGCTTGAATAAAGTCCCACTGTAGCGTCACCTGAGGACAACTGGTGAGGTCCGCAAATCTCGGGTGGTGAAAAGACGCTGGCATGCGTCACCGCGGCGGTCTGCCTGCCACAGACTAGTGTGAATAATAGCCGCTCCCGGGATCTTTCGCTGCAGTTGGATCTTAGCGGTGCAGACCTCGTGGTGTCCTGATGGCGTGTGACGTCTCAGGCGCTTGGCAACGCCGCCTGGATGTGTAGACTTGGATGGTATTGCTGGTTTAACCCACAATCGATCCTTCAGAAGTGAGTGAGATATCGGTGCTAAAATCATACACCTAGACGCGTTTCAGGGCTCTTACAAGCAGAACATGGCCCTTTCCTCAGTAGGTATGTATGCTGGATATGAAGAAACCTATCCATTTAAGTATTGCTCTGGTTGTAATCAAATCAAATGCACATGGGTGATGCTTAGGGTGAATGAAAAACTTGAGACGGATTTCCATGTGGATTACATCATTTGTAAAATCCGTAATGGCATCACTATCAGTGAATAGATGGATAAATGTCTGCGGTTTTGAACTACCGCATCATGTGTAAAAGCATATAGACACCAATCATAAGAACATCATAAAATAGACAAAATTAAATACACAGTGTATTAAATCAATGTAGTTACAGGATAGATCTTATACAAATGCAAATAAATAAAGTAATGAACTAAGGAATAATAATCATAAAAGGTAAATTGAAGTGAAGATAGAATAAAATAAAAAATAATAAATAATAAATACGAATAGGTGGATAAAGTATATGAAAAGAAAAAAAGGGGGCAACAGGAAAATTATAAAAATTATAAAAATAATAAAAATAAAAATAATATTAGAAATAAAATAAAAGTAAAAAAAAAAAAAGTTGTTGCAAAAGATAATTATAAAAAGGAAGAAGAAATAGAATTAATAGAAAGATTAAGGTTTATATGAGGACCACAATCATGTGAATTGATAAGTATAACTACCGAACCTAACTTCATACTATGAAAAGGAAGATGGAAATTTACACAACCAGGACTATATTGTACATATACCTATGAATGAAAATCTTGCTGTGAAGAATATGTAGGGGACAAGGAAGCCCCCCGAGTCCACCCTGGATATAAAAAAGAGGGTGGAGTCTGGGGACCTGCACGTCCCCTACATGAAACCAAATAATTCAAAAGTAGAATTCAGCCCATTTGGTATCAAACTCGTAAATTTTTTTGCTCTCTGCTCTAGACATCCTTATAATTAGACTTCCCCCTCTCCAATCTTTTTTTATTTTCTGTATCCCGATGAAGGAAAACATTTTTAAATCTCTATTATGCACATTTGCAAAGTGTGCTGACAGGGGATGTTTCTGATTGCCACTTTTAATATTCATAATATGCTCCCCAATACGTGTCTTTAAAGTTCTCTTGGTTCTTCCTATATATTGTTTCTTACAACTACATTCTATTATGTATATAACACCTGTAGTATTATATGAAATATGATCTTCTATGGACCATTTGAAACTATTGCTGCAAGATATTGCTTCTATAGTTTTTTTTAGGGCCCTTAACTTTTAAACAGTTGGGGCATAAACCACATCGGAAGAATCCTTTCGTACTAAGCCAAGTTTCAGATGATTTTTGAGTTTTATTTGTTGGGGGTTTGACGGAGGGTGCCACAGCCAGTCCTAGGTTTGGGGCTTTGGTGTAAACTATTGCAGGATGATGAGGTATAAGACAGCCCACATCTTTGTCTGCTTTGACTTTACTCCAATGTTTGGATATAATATTCTCTATCTTTTTATGATCTGAATTATATGGCAAAATTAATTTCAGATTGTGTTCTGTAGAGTCAGTGATTGTCATTTTAGGTGCAAAGAAAGAGGATCTGTCAAGTTTTTGGACCTGTTCTAATGAATTAGACAGTATATGGTTAGGATAATTTTTTTCTTTAAATAGAGTGGTAAGTGATTCTGCCTCCTCTAGGAAATCAGTATGCGACGTACAATTACGTTTCAAGCGTCTGTATTGCACATGTTGGGCACATTCATCAACCATCTTGGGAGATGACAACTGTCATACCCTATTTACCTCGTACCGGACTATCGATAGGGATTTATTTTATTATTTTTTTATATTTTATATATATATATATATATATATATATATATATATATTTTTTTTTATATTTTATTATATTTTGTAAAAATATTGGTGTTTATATATTACAATTATATGTCTAAGTAAATCTATTTCTTTTCCTCGGCACAAGGGCCCTGTGCAATGAGGCTAAGTCATTGACATTTTATATATATTTTTAATAAAATTGTATCCTGTATTTGAAGCACGATCCAGCTATTTATTTATATTATCATTCATCCATGTATCAGGCAACTGGTACTAGTCTTGAGGGGTTGGTTACTGTTTGAAAATATTGTTTTAAATTTCCAGCACCTGGTGTAGGTGCACAACCTCCTTACCTCGACTAGTTAATTGTGAGCTGCACAACCCTTTTTGTTTCAGATTTGTAAATTACTTCTATTAAAAAATCTTAATCCTTCCAATAGTTATTAGCTTCTGAAGTTGAGTTGCTATTTTCTGTCAAACTGCTTTCTGATGATTCACGTCCCGGGAGCTGTCGAGCTCCTATGGGGATATTCTCCCATCATGCACACCTCCGGGACGTGACGTCATCATTGAGCAGTTAGACAGTAAACTTCAGAAGCTAATAACTATTGGAAGGATTAAGATTTTTTAACAGAAGTAATTTACAAATCTGTTTAACTTTCCGGAGCCAGTTGATATATAAAAAAAAAATTTTTGCGCAGAGGAAAAGTTGCTGAGTTGCCCATAGCAACCAATCAGATGGCTTTTCATAGGCCTTCTCAAAAATGAAAGAAGCGATCTGATTGGTTGCTATGGGAAACTCAGCAATTTTTCCTCTGGACAGGTATTGATAAATCTCCCGCTATGTAACTGTATTTGGTGTAAGTGAAACCATGTGATTGTTCCATGTTGGAGTCAATTTCAAGGGGTACTCTGGAGGAAAAAGAACATTTTCAGATCAACTGGTGCCAAAAAATTATACAGATTTGTAAATTATTGTAAATTAATCCTTCCAGTACTTATCAGCTGTGGGAATGCTCCAGAGGAAGTTGTGTAGTTTTTTTTTCAGTATAACCACAGTGCTCTCTGCTGCCACCTTTGTCCATGTCAGGAACTGTCCAGAGCAGGAGAGGGTTGCTATGGGGATTTGCTCCTGCTCTGGACAGTGTAGTTATCTTATATACCGTTATATATGTTATGATGAAAAAACTGCCTGAGTTTCTTCAAAAAAAAAGTGGGGGAGATTCATCAAAACCTGTACAGAGGAAAAGTTGACCAGTTACCCATAGCAGCCAATCAGATTGCCACTTACATTTTTGAAAAGGCCTCTGAAAAATAAGAAAAGCAGTCTGTTATGGGCAACTGGTCAACTTTTCCTCTGCACAGGTCTTGATGAATCTCCCCGGTGGGATAATTTCAAACTTTTTCATTAACAGAACAATGTTTCTGATTTTCTAAAATTTGTTGGAATTTATTAAATTTTCTACCAGGGTTCCTCCAGTTGTTGCAAAACTACAACTCCCAGCATGCTAGGACTCCCAGCATGTCTAGACAGCTCTTGTTCTTTTTTGGGGGGATTCTGATTTGGCTCTGAATCCCCGGTCATGTTTTAAGGCTCTTTTATAGTTCAGACCAGTGTTTCCCAACCAGGGTCCTCCAAGGTTTTGCAAAACGACAACTCCAAGCATGTGCTGACCGCTCTTGTCCTTTTTGGAGGAGATTCTGGTTTGGCTCTGGATCCCCAGTCATATTTTAAGACTTTTTTTTTTTATAGTTCAGACCAGTGTTTCTTAACCAGGGTGCTCAAAGTGTTGCAAAACTTCAACCCCCAGCATGCCCGGACAGCTCTTGTTCTTTTGGGGGAGATACTGGTTTGCCTCTGAATCCCCGGTCACGTTTTAAGGCTCTTTTATAGTTCAGACCAGTGTTTCCCAACCAGGGTGCTCCAAAACTACAACTCCCAGCATGTGCGGACAGCTCTTGTTCTTTTTGGAGGAGATTCTGGTTTGCCTCTGAATCCCAAGTCATGTTTTAAGGCTCTTTTATAGTTCAGACCAGTGTTTCCCAACCAGGGTGCTCCAAAACTACAACTCCCAGCATGTGCGGACAGCTCTTGTTCTTTTTGGGGGAGATTCTGGTTTGGCTCTGAATCCCCAGTCATGTTTTAAGGCTCTTTTATAGGTCAGACCACTGTTTGCCAACCAGCGTGTTCAAAGGTGTCTCAAAACTACAACTCCCAGCATGCCCGGACAGCTCTTGTTCTTTTTGGAGGAGATTCTGGTTTGCCTCTGAATCCCCAGTCATGTTTTAAGGCTCTTTTATAGGTCAGACCACTGTTTCTCAACCAGCGTGTTCCAAGGTGTCTCAAAACTACAACTCCCAGCATGCTCGGACAGCCAACGGCTGTCCGGGCATGCTGGGAGTTGTAGTTTTGCAACAGCTGGAGGAATCCTGGTTAGGAAACACAGCAGTATTTTTTTCCTCCTTCTGCCTTGAAGGAATAAACTGGATCCTCGTAGAGGTAGAGAAGACTTTGTGCCGCGCGACATAACTATAAAAGATGAGGGATATTCAGCGAGACTCCTCTAATTAATGTTGGCAATAACAAAAGCAATACTATTAATCCTCCGCGGCTGCATTGACTTCGGTGAACTGTGCCAAAAAGATTTTTACTTTCTGCATAGAGCACTCAATGCCGAAAGAGAAATATTCTTGGCCGTAGAGCCGTGTATTCGGAAATGTCTGCGCGGTTTATTTCCGGTATTTTGGGATACTTATCCATAGAATCTCCGGTTACGTTTATCATTCGACCTAAATCCGTGTTTCCTACACAGCGTTGTTAAATCCAGATCAACATTACAACACTTTGCCTGATACACAATTTCAAGTAAATAGGATCCGATGCAATATGTTAAAGGGGTACTCCGGTGAAAACCTTTTTTCTTTTCAATCAACTGGTGGCAGAAAGTTAAACATATTTGTAAATTACTTCTATTAAAAAATCTTAATCCTTCCAGTACTTATTAGCTGCTGAATGCTACAGAGGAAATTCCTTTCTTTTTGGAACACAGAGCTCTCTGCTGACATCTCTGTCCATTTTAGCAACCATGCATAGCAGATGTATGCTAAGGGAAGCATGGTGGCTCAGTGGTTAGCACTGCTGCCTTGCAGTACTGGGGACTTGGGTTCAAATCCCCCTTAGGACAACAAGAAATAAAGTGTTATTATTATTATAATAACGTCAGCAGAGAGAACTGTGCTTGTGAAGTCATCAAAGAGCATTCCAAAAAGAAAAGAATTTCCTCTGTAGTATTCAGCAGCTAATAAGTACAGGAAGGATAAAGATTTTTTAATAGAAGTAATTTACAAATATGTTTAACTTTCTGCCACCAGTTGATTTAAAAGAAAAAAGGTTTTCACCGGAGTACCCCTTTAAGGATCTGTGCGGGTTTACAGAAGAAAAGATATTGTGAATGTAGCTTCCGTCTGTATGTACATTGAAAGAAAATCTAAAAAAAAATGTTTTCAAATCAAAGGGTGCCAGAAAAAGATACAGATTTGTAAATTACTTCTATTTAAAAGTCTTAATCCTTCCAGTACTTATCAGCTGCTGTATGCTCCACAGGAAGTTGTGTAGTTCTTTCCAGTCTGACCACTGTGCTCCCTGCTGACACCTCCATATCAGAAACTGTCCTGATTAGGAGAAGTTTGCTGTGGTGATTTGCACCTACTCTGGACAGTTCCTGACACTAACAGAGGTGTCAGCAGAGAGCACTGTGGTCAGACTGGAAAGAACTTCACAAATTCCTCTGGAGTATACAGCAGCTGATAAGTACTGGAAGGATTAAGATGTTTAAAGAGAAGTAATTTACAAATCTGTATACGGGTGCGTTCACACTGAGGAATTCAAGAGGAATTCACGAGGAATAATTTCGGTCAGGAAATTGTTGCCTTTTTCATCAAGCGGAAATGAAGAGGAATGAAGGAGGTTGCTAATTAGGCTAGGTTCAGACTACGGAATTTTCAGGCAGAAAATCTCCGCCCGGAGATTACGAGTGCGGCCAGGGCCGGCTCAATCAGTCGGCGCTAGGACCGCGCGGACACTGCAGTCTCCAATAGACTGCAATGTGTTCCATGCGGATTTCCGCCTAAAGAAAGAGCACCACCTTTCTTCAGGCGGAAATTTCTAAGCGGATTTTCAAAGTGGATTTTCCGCTTCACAAATTCCGAAGTGTGAATTTGTGAACGGAAACCCATTCACTACACTAGACATTTTAGCAAGTGGAATTTCTGACGGAAATTTTACGACTGAATTTCTGTCAGAAATTCCGTAGTCTGAACCTAGCCTTAATCCATTAATTCCGCTTGAATTCCGCTCGAAAACGATGTCGGGCAGAATTTTTTTTTACCATTGACTTCTATTGGATTCTGCTCGCGGATTCCGCTTGAAGTATGAACATGTTTTTTCTTCAAGTGGAAAGGAATTCAGCGTCGGAATTCTGCTAGCAGAATTTCCGCAGTGTGAACAGGAAAAAACATTAAAGTCAATGGGCAGAGGGGATGTGCATTAATTTGGAGCGGAGAATTCAAGAGGGATTACTCGAGTAAATTCCTCTTGAATTACTCAGTGTGAACGCACCCTAACTTTCTGGAGCCAGTTGATTTTGAATTTTTTTTGTTTTGTCCTCCAGAGTAACCTTTTAATATATATTTTTTTCGATGCACACACAGACAGAAGCTACATTCACACTATCTTTTCTTTTATAATCATCACAGATCCCTAACCTATTGCATTTTTTTTTCTTCAGGAGTACCCCTTTAACAGGCCATGTTCACACAACAGAATTCTCGCGGAATTCCGCGGTGTGAACTTAACATTAGTGTGAATGGGACTCCGCGAGACCCGTTCACACTGCAGAATTTCCGCGGCAGACAATTCCACCGCTGAAATTGTTCCGCGTAAAGAAAGAACAAGTTTATTCTTTGCACGGATTCCGCGAGCACTGCACTGCTCCGAAGCATCTGCGGCGGCGGCCGCCAGGCGGAAACCCTACTCGCGGAATTCAGCGAAGGGAGATTCCGTAGTGTGAATGCACTCTAAGGGAGAAGGAGGGAGTACATTAACTAGAATTAAAGGGGTACTCTGGTGGAAAACATTTTTTTTTAAATCAACTGGTGCCAGAAAGTTAAAGGGGTAGTCCAGTGGTGAAAAACGTATCCCCTATCCTAAGGATAGGGGATAAGTTTGAGATCGCAGGGGGTCCGACCGCTGGGGCACCCTGCGATCTCTCTGTACGGGGCCCCGGCTCTCCGCCGAAATAGCGGGTGTCGACCCCCGCACGAGGCGGCGGCCGACACGCCCCCTCAATACATCTCTATGGCAGAGCCGGAGATTGCCTCCGCCTCGTGCAGAGGTCGACACGCCCCCTTCCCGCGGGCTGTCGGGGCGCCGTACAGGAGATCGCAGGGGGCCCCAGCGGTCGGACCCCCCCGCGATCTGCAACTTATCCCCTATCCTTAGGATAGGGGATAAGTTGCTCACCACTGAATCACCACTGGACTACTCCTTTAAACAGATTTGTAAATTACTTCTATTAAAAAACCTTTACCCATCCAGTACTTATTAGCAGCTGGAAAAAAGGAGAATTTTTTTTTTCTACAGAGGAAAATAATTTTCTTTTTGAATTTTTTTTTTTGTCTAGTCCACAGTGCTCTCTGCTGACACCTGATGCCCGTATTAGGAACTGTCCAGAGCAGGAGAAAGTCCCCATAGAAAACCTATGCTGCTCTGGACAGTTCCTGACACAGACAGAGGTGTCAGCAGAGAGCATTGTGGACAGACAAAAAAGAAATTAAAAAAGAATTTCCTCTGTAGCATACAGCTACTAACAAGTACTGGAAGGGTAAATATTTTTTAATAGAAGTAATTTACAAATCTGTTTAACTTTCTGGCACCAGTTAATTAAAAAAAAAAAGTTTTCCACCGGAGTACCCCTTTAAGCCCTACTCATGCAGAAACATAGAAAATTTCGAAAAGTTGACAAACTATAAAGTACCGCTGTATATCAGCTACTGCTTGATGGAAACCTATGTTAAGTGAATAAAAGTGAAGGTTTATTCTTGGAAACTTTTTTGCTTCTCTCTTTTTTTATTTTATTTGATAGCCCTGCTCTTCTAGCATTAGTGCACAGATCAGTGACATGACCATAGAGATGACTAATTGACTTCTACGGTAGAGTTTTGTGGACATGCCTTGTGACCTGTGCAGAGGTCATTGTGTGGGGAGGAGATGAATTAAAGGGGTTGTACAGTAAAAAGTAACTTATCCTCGATCCACTGGGGATAAGTATCCAACCAATTGGATTGCCCACAATCTTCACAATGGGGCCAGCACAAGCACCATTCACTTCTATGATATCATCGAAGATACCTGAATACAGCACTCGGGCATCTCCTGCGCTCCCATAGAAATGAATGGAGGGCATACCATTTGCAGCAGACGCTATCTCTGAGAGCCAGAACGGGGCGTTCTAACTTCTATCCCCAGGAAAGGTGTAAATATCTGATTTTTGGGTGCCTGATCACTGGGACCACCACGAATCATGAGAATGCAGGTTATTTCTCCCCTAAAAGATTAAAGCATGCTTGTCCACTGCTCCATTCTCTGTCTATAGGACTTCCAAGCATTGCCAAGTTCAAGAAGTCCAAAGAGAATAAAGGAAGCGGTGGTTCGGGCATGTGCTTTGGGGGGATAACTAACCTCCATTCTCGCGATTGGGGGGGAAGGTGCAAGCAGTGGGACCCCCACTCCGCTGGTTACCCACGGTCCCATGAATAGTGTGTTTATGGGACATCATTTTTAATCTTTGGATAAAACCTTTAAAGCATACCTCTAAAGTTCTGCTCCTTACTGATCTTTACGTTGGGCATAGAGAGACATAGTCCACGCTGGGCTGTCAGATTACTGAGGCAACTGATGCCCAGCGAGTTTCATGCATAGGTCCTATGAGTCAGAATAGGGCTCATGCACGGAACTCGCTGGTTGTTCTATGGTTGCCTCTGCAATAGTACCACCTAGGGTGGAATGTTTCTCTCTATTTTGGATATGAGGATCAGGTAGGAGGTACCCATTAACCAATAGGCCACTTTCTGAGCACACATTACCTTTAAGAAATTATCATGTACCTAAGTATCCATGGCCAAGCTTCTATAATTAGCCACAATGCCTTATAACCACTATACACACACTATTACTGTATTTATTGCCTTATTTTCATCTCTTCTTTCGAAAACTTTGTTCCTGGCTATGGAGAACATATAAAATCACTTAACCATTGTATCATTGAAAAGCAATAGCGCTTGAAAGTTATCACCACACTTTATGCCATGACTGGCGCCGTGGATTGCAATCACTCTCGCTGTCACTGTCGCGGTTCAGATCACATCATTGCTAATTTTCTTTCCCATCGATCTTCTAAAGTTGCTGCAGTTTTATTTGTTTTATCACCAGACCGTCATATTACTTTGAATTCTGTTGACTTTGACAAGAGCCATACAGGCAGAAAGAAGATGATGTTGGGAAACGATTTGAACGGTTTTGATTATATAACCATTAGAAGCCAGACAGGACCATTAAAGACAGAGGCTCTTTAGCAAGCAAGCCCAATATTAGCAGGAGGAAATTGCTGTATTTTAATATAACGCTCAAAAGCAGATAAGAGATTTTTGGTCAAACCGGTTTACAATTTTCTTCGATTCTGGACATCTTCAGTACATGCCCAAAGTCAAGCTTTCGCGAAATGACATACATTAGAGATAGAGCAATAATTGAATTTTCAATTTTTACTTAAAGGACCACTAAACTTGAGATACGGCTTGGCTCTTAGAAAAGAGTCATTTGCAGGAACAAATGTAGAATTTCAGACAATTCTTAAAGAGCCATTCTAGGAAATAGCTATTCCTTGGTAAATACAGCATTGCTTACTGATTATAAGGACACAAACAAAAAGAAAGTCTATGAATTGTGCTATCTTATTATCTCAGTAGGACCTATAGACGTGTTTATGGTGTTTTTTGTTTATTTCATGAATGTTTGAGTTATACAGGATATTCAAAACTGCTATGACAGCTATAAAAATGTTAAACATCATAGACATTTATGGTATATAAATAGTTATGCCATAATAGTCTGAACAGTGGAGGCCCACACTGATCCAGAGTAAGACTGGGTTCAAACTATGATTTGACGATACAATCACCGGATCTGGCTGGTGGGAGTGAAAACCGGAGCTCCCGTATCCCAGCCGGACCCAGTCCATATCTCATTCATTTGGCATACCACGGTTTTAGGTCCAGTCACAAAACTGGATACGGGACAAATATGAGTCAACCGGAGTCACTATCTGACTCCGGTAGGCTCATATAAATGAATGAGATACAGGACGGGTCAGGCTAAGATACGGGAGCGCACGGTTTTCATTCCCTCCAGCCGGATCGGGTGACCGTATGTTCAAATTGTAGCGTGAACCCAGCCTAAATGGGCTCCTAATAGAAATGAGCGAATTGATTCAGAAGAAATAAAAATCTTTTAGACTCTTCCCCAAAATTCTAAATCTTCTGAATCTCAAACCGTTGTCATTCTTTTCAGTTGAATTGTTCAGAGGTAAGATTAAAAGGTGTAGCACATTTCTGGCCATTATATAATTTTAAGTAGATCCTGAGCTGCTGGGTATACACCCGCTTCTATGATGTCTAGTATATGCTGTGCACAGTAAAGGAGTGATCCTGCTATCCTATATCTCTCTAGTACACCTTTAGGGGCAGCAACATGGAGGATATAATAGAACAGTACTGGGGTGTGTAAGCTCTAAAGCCAGCCCTGGGACTAAATCTACACAAAGTCTGACAAAGTCTGGGTTGTAAAGTGTATGGTGGTCTCCTGACTCTACACCAAAAGATGATGTTGGAGGAGAGAAGGGTCAAGCGTGTTGGATATTTACCACCTGACCTTACTGTTCTTTGAGTAACAAGCCACCGCAAGAGCTGTCTAGCTACCGCTTACCCCCAGGGTAGGCTCTGCCTATAGGCAAAATAGGCAGCCACCTATAGTGGTTCTTAGTTTGTTTTTATTTGCAGGTTCCGCTTAGCTGTCTGGCTGGTCAGCTGACCTTTTTATGAGAGCACCTGTGGGGTTGCCTATTTAACCTGGCAGTTTGCTCTCATTCAATGCCTGTGAAAGGGTCCAACTCCAGTAGCTAGCGATTTACTCTGTTTATTCTTATTTACCCAGCATCTGTGACTTTTGGCTTATCTTCTCGATTTCTCTCTGGTATTATCGATTTTGAACTTTGACAACTCCTGGTTTTGACTGGGATAGTGGACATTGACTTATTGTGTGAGTGTATTAGTTTTGCTTCTGTTAGTCTGTCTGCTCCCTACAATACCTTGACCTGTGTCCGTATTATTGTATTTTATTGTTTTGACAGTTACGCCCCTCACTTGTCTAGGAAGGGACTGTCACTGTGGTAGGGTAGGCAGGGATAGGGGAGTGGGCGAGAATAGTGTGCACTCCTTCCCTACCCATACGTCACAGCCCACTTGATGTGGCGCCACTCTGCCCACTGCAATAAAGTTAGCCAGCATCCGAAGCACCCGCCCATCTGAAGCCCCTACCCATCAACCAAAACCCTGCCAAGCTACCCCAACTCTGCCCATACTTGAACAATCAGCATTTTTCAGCCTGCCAGAGGAGCACAGCGCCACCTCCAAGGCAGATAGGGGCGATAAGTAAGGTCAGGGCCATCTAATATCCTCACATTGCGCATTGGGAGGAGCCAATGGGTGGGGTCAAGGGGCGGCAAAATTAGCTTTCGCCTAGGGTGGCAAAAATCCTTGCACCATGCTTGCTTACCCCTGACACCTCAATATAGGAAACATGAACGTTCTGCTGTACTGAACATTCATGTGTATTGGGAGAGAGGTCGTTTTGGCCAGTTCAGTTATCGAAAGTGTATGGCCACCTGTACGCTCAATTTAAGCTCTGCAGTCTCTCTGTGTTTCTGTTGTCCTCTGTTTCCCTTTAGCCACTCACCCTTCCACCCCTCCTCCTTCACCCTTAGACTTCTATAGGCAGCTGTAATCTGATCTATCATTGAGCTCATCCATCTCAAAATAGACTTGAGCAGGTTTTTGAGGGGATGGCAGAAATGGAGCATGATGTGGCATTAGATTAACTTAGACATGGATATTGAGCTTTTGCATTTAGCTTAGAAAATCTCATGGGACAATCTCCCATTGTTTACTATCAGTTACATTCAGGGACAATAGCGCTATTAAAGTGGGTTCAGTTAAAGGATTTTTATTAAATTTTCAAAAAAACATCAGCTTGCTTCTCTAATGTGATCACATGGGACTGGTGGGGACAGGTCCAAATGGGGACAAGTGAATGTTGTCCATTAAAGGGTAGCTCCCACCATCCTATTTTTTTTTCTGTCCCTGCCTATTGCCAATCTATCCCTAACCCCCTCCCTGCTTTTAATTTTAATTTTTACTATATTAAAAATGCCTTTTGTCTGCCTGGCAGTGTGCTCACTACCAGGCAGACTTCCCCAGCAGGCACCATGTCACTGATGCCTGCTGGGGGGGACTTCTGCCCTTAGTTCATCTACACAGGGTGCCTCCAGCTGTTTCATCACTACAACTCCCAGCTTGCCCTGACATCTATTGGCTGTCAGGGCATGCTGGGAGTTGTAGTATTGAAACAGCTGGAGGCACCCTGTGTAGATAAACTATTAGTTAGTTACATGCGGCGCTAGCCCGTCCCCTCCGTCTCCCTCCCCCTCGCCATACCCTGTTCCCTCCATCACAACCCCCCCCCCCATTACACTTACTGCAGAGTCCGGCAGCGGGCGTGCAGGGACAGCGGCGGCGACGAGGCGGAGGCAGCGGCGATGTGCGGGAGGAGTGGTCGGGGAGCCAATGCGCTCACTCCCTGCCTGTCTCATTGACAGGCAGGGAGCGAGCGCAGGCTGAATGAAAAAGGACCGATGCCCGGCCGCATCAGTCCTTTTTCAGGCGTGATGTCACGCCAGGCTGCAGCAGGCCACTAGGAGGGAGACCCCTACTGGACGGTTTTCAAATGTAAATTAAACAATTTTAATAAAAAAATAAAAATAAAAGTATATTAGAGATATGTTGTAGTACATAAGTACTACAACATATAAAAAAATTAAGTTGGTGACAGTGCCCATTTAAGCAACTGTCTTCAGGAACTACTATGTTAGCGGGTGCATTCCGAAACCCCCAAATGGCTACAATGTGCAAACCCTAGAACTAGAGTTGTGTTCTATTTCTTCTTGGTCGGTACCTAAGGCACCATCTTGATTGTCAGCCCAGGGTCTCTACTTGTCCTTAATGTCGTGACATTTTTCCGCTCATAAACATGGCCTAATGTAAAACTCTACAATTGTTGCAGCTCATTGACACTTGATGATTTTCTTCCACTCGGAATGTGACTGTGTCCTGCCAGCTTCGAGTGTATTAGTATTCTGCTGGCAGCCAGCTCTAGGTTGGGGATTTTATTTATTTATTTATTTTTGTGTCCATAACCAGAGGGAACAATCACACTGAAGCGGTTTTCCGGCTATAAACCAGCCAACGTAATTGGTTTTAATTTTAATTTTTGTAATGGCTTTAAATTAATAGGAGCAGCTGCTGTCACAGTGTGTGGGTGTCCTTTTCCAGAAGGCAGAGTGCAAAAAATATACAAATAAAGAGGGAAAAAAAGTAAATAGTACAATGTGTAGGACAATAAAGGTTAATACAAGAACCAAGCAATGTCTTTGGCTTAGCCGAATGCTGAAAGGGAGATCTAGAATAGAGATGCAACAACCCCCTCCTTAATTCCAGGATAAGATCAAAATCTTATTAGCTTTCACTATTGCTGCCTGTATCAGAACACTAAACTCACTGTCTCCCCATGACTCACTTAAATAGATTAGTGGTTACAAAGTGCTGGGAGAGATAAGAATAGATTAGCAAGGAAAAAAATCCTAATATCATTATTTTTAGAAGTTGTGGTCTGAATAGGAACTCAGGAGACCCTGCTATTAACTCCGTACTTACCCACTATTATTTTGTAGTGCATTCTTCAGTAGCAAATACCAGGACTTGGCTAAAGAGACTTATTGTGTTATTTTAAGGAGACGGCAGTAAAGAAAAAATTTTGGCTCTAGAGTATTGGTCTGAGGATCAATACTCTAGAGCCAAAATTTTTTCTTTACTGCCGTCTCCTTAAAATCAGTGAGGATCAGTGGATGTCTCTGACCTGTAACTACTAGAGAAGTTGTCTCCAACCTGTGACATATGAGTTATTACAAATGTACTAGTGACAACTGCAGGCCATCAGGACTTGGAGGAAAATATTAAAGTTTTGCAACGTCTACATAATAGGTTCAACAATAAATTCAACATATCTCCTGCCTTGTCCATCATACACTTTAATGTACTACTACTACTACTATTCTGGTACTACTTGCCCTACCTACGCAACCGCACATCTTCTACCTTGTCCATCCTCCTTGTTCCATTCTGTTCTACTACTACTAATACTAGCCCTACACAACCACACATTTAATACACTACCCAGATTTTAAATCATCCAAGAAAACTTTGTACAGAAATGAAGAATGTTCCTAAGAAGGTAAAACATAGGTATCATCCTATTTGTCTAGTTATTTGCACTAAAGTTGTATATAGAGTTAGAACCTGAAGCCTATTATGAAATGGAGTTCTTTAGGACTTTTAAATTGGTAGCCTATCTTCTGGTTAGGCCACTCGTGTAGATGTTGACGTAAATTTCATCCTAAAGTGCCTCTGGGGATAACCACTAGAGATGAGTGAAGTTACAGTAATTCGATTCGTCACGAACCTCGTGGCTCGGTGTTTGCTGACTGCAAAAATTAGTTCAGCTTTCAGGTGCTCCGGAGGGCTGGAAAAGGTGGATAATGTCCTAGGAGACTCTCAGCAAACGCCGAGCCGCGAGGTCGAATGGAATTACTGTAACTTTGCTCATCTCTAATAATCACCAAGAACTGTACACCTGTATGCAACCATTAAGCGTAAAATGCCTTTATTGAAATAAAGTTTGTTTCAGTTAATTGCAAGGATGGCATATGTCGAGTCATTGTCCGTCCCCCCCCCCCCCCCCCCTTCAATTTATATACACTACTCAGCCTACAGGGTGTAACCATTACATCTCCACTTGGTCCTCCTTATGTCCATCCTGCATATATGGTGCCTTTATATATATATATATATATATATATATATATATATATATATATATATGCCATATAGGCATTTAGTTTTCCTCAGGTCTTATTAGGTCATCCTAAAATTGTCCCTGTCATTTCAAAAACCTTATGAGATGTCAAAAGTTGTAATCAGTCAGGGTCCAATGCTGAGACCCCACTGATCAGGAGAATGTGTGGGGAAAAGCATGTGGTAGCACACGTCACTCCTCGGCTCAGAGTGTACTCTGTCCTGCGTCCCCTGATCTTCTGGTTGGTGGGTGTCTTTGCACTAACAACCCAACCAATAGGAACTTTTGACAGTTTTTTGTGAAATATCCAAATTTTTTGAAATAAGACACTTTAATGTATTTCTGACTATACGAGTTGGAGAAGTAGCAGTCGCACCCAAGTCATGATCCAAGAGGAGGCCCAGATGGTTTATCAAATAAAAGGACACCAGTGTTACAAATGGCCCATGGCAGGTGGGGGGCTGTTAGAGATTTCTCATTGGGTCCCATAAGCTACGAGATAAGTGATCATCGTCTTTTCTCTTCAGACTGCTACAAAAACTGTCCACAGTTTTCTCCTTATAAATAAGATTTTCTTTTCAGTGCGGTATAGAAGAGAGTTGTTAAGACATTCAGGAGCAGAAAATGCCTCAGAGTCACACGTACCACAGACAAATATTTAAGCCAGATGGCCTGGGAACTAGACTTGCACATTTTAGCCAGAGGCAGGGATAGAGCTGGTGACATGATGGGTAATAAAGCAGATGTTTAACTTCTGCACTGAAAGGTAAAGTAAATTGTAGATAAAGGTTTTGGAATGGCTGAAATACGATAGAATTTTCCCACTGCCCAACATCAGAAGAGTAAATTCTGTAAAATATAAAATGTAATACAAAATGGAAGACCAAGGGCACGAAGCTACTGAAATACTAAAACGTCTGATTCAGTTCCCCTTGCTTCAAGATTTAGATACTGTAGTTTCGGCAAAAATAAGAATAATGGGATAAGGGTGGGTCTTTTTGTGTTTTCTTTAGGCGTAGAATAATAAAGATGAGATGTCAGCAGCCACTCCACGTCTCGTCAGGTACAAATATAACAAAAAACAGAACTCCAAGGTGTGGATGGGATACAAAGGCATTCGACAGCCAGGTAGTAAGACCAAACGTTTAATCACCCATAATGCAACGCGTTTCACAGCACAGCTGCTTCATAAGGCCTGTAAAACGCGTTAAATTTTGGTCTTACTACCTGGCTGTCGAGCGCCTTTGTATCCCGTCCACACCTTGGAGTTCTGTTTTTTGTTAAATATTACTTCTTGGAAGAACTGTGAAAATTAGCTCACTTCCTAAAAGAAGAAAACTGTCACATGACACATTTAGGTACCTACTTGAAGGGGTACTCCGCTGCTCAGCGTTTGAAGCAAACTGTTCCGAACACTGGAGCTGGCAGCTTGTGACGTCTTAGCCCCGCCCCTCGATGCAAGTCTATGGGAGGGGGCGTGACAGCATCACGCCCCCTCCCAAAGACTTGCATTGAGGGGGCGGGCCCGACATCATGAGGGGGCAGGGCTATGACGTCACGAGCTCCCGGTGCCGGCTCCAGCATTCGGAACAGTTTGTTCCAATCACTGAGCAGCGGAGTACCCCTTTAAAATGTAACTCAGGTCAGTAATATGTTTACCAAAGATGCAGACATATAATAGAAAGTACAAGGGAATTCTGGCAAAGGCAAAAGTCCCTGCTTCTTAATACTGAGCATCCCAGTAGGCAATTCACCCAAAGTGAACTTGCTCATCTCTAGTATCAACTAGTACAATCGTCCAAAATAGTCAGTTTTACACAGTTTTTCCAGACTTCTTCATAACCATTAGAGAATTGTAAGTCATCGAAGGACCCCACCCCCTTCCTATGGGTCAAATGTATGCCTCTCTCTGATCCTTCTCCAAAAACAGATAATGGCGCGGGTTGGAGACAGCAGACCTGTGACAGTCGTGGACAATCCCCTAGAACAGTGTTTCCCAACCAGCATGCCTCCAGCTGTTGCAAAACTCCCAGCATACCCAAACCAGGCATGAGGGAAGTTGTAGTTTTGAAACAGCTGGAGGCAGCCTGGTTGGAAAACACTATCCTAAAATATGCATAATTTGCTGTTTAATATTTAAAAAAAAAGCCTGTTTTTTAAGTGGTATTTATGAATTTATATTAACCAGTGTTTTATGCTGATTTAAATCCTTTATTTTACAAAAGTATTGAATTACGGCACCTTGAATTCCAAACTCGTAAAGGCCGAACTGGTTACCAAGCAGATGAGAACAGAAATGTCCTTGGTGCGTTGTCTCTTTTGTTTGGCTCAGTCCTTGTTCCTCTTACAATAATAACTGTGTATAGAAGCTCGGCATTACACGGGCAGATTAATGGAAGGTGTCGGGCAGAATTAAAGCTTTCAGTGCCAATTTTCTAAACCAATATTTACATTCCTAACGCGGCCGGGTTACAACCCGCATCTCAGCACTGAGAACCGCACGATCTGCTGACTCAGAGGAGAGCAATCCTGGTTATTTAAACACATAAAAAAATCTATAAAAAAAAATCTCCTTTATTCAGCAGGTCTGTGCATTTTACACTAAGCTTACGGGAATAAGCCTTGTAAAACGCCGACGCTTCCACCCGGTTGCTGTAAATGCATCCACAATTCATGACCTTGTTATAAGTTGCTCATTAAGTTGATGACATTTTACATCTATGGAAATGTATTAAAAGTGAAAACGTGAATGGCCTGTATAGGAAAATGACATTTGTGTCGAAATGCACAGTTCCTATTAATAGGAATAAAGCAGGTGAAACCAACATGCTATGTTAAGACTAGTGAGTGATGTGAAAGAGCGAAGCATAGCAAAGGGCATTTAAAATGCGGCCCCAATAATGGCCATTGGAATGGGGTGCAAGTATCTCAATTATTTATGACAAGGCATGTCTGCATGTGATTTCTCATCCGGGCAGGGCTCCCCTTTATGTAGAAACCTATGTAGAATGCACATCCTGTCTCCTCCATACATCTCTGACTTGGTCTCCCGATACTGCCCCTTACATATTCTCCAATCCTCCTGTGCTCTCCCCTCATCCGCACCTCACACAACCATCTCTAAGACTTCTGCCATGCTTCCCATGTACACTGGAACTCACTACCTAGACCCACCTACCATCATGACCTTCAAAAGCTACCTGAAAACCCACCCCTTCAGAACTGCCTACAACCTATAATAATCCCGCTGTTCCTATATTGACCTATGAATGGCTGCTTCCCTGAATGATCATAGATGGCTAGAGGTCTCCATCACCTACTGTTTCCCTCCCTTCTCCATGTAGATTGTAAGCCCTCATGGGCAGCTCCCTCTTTTCCTCTATGGTCTATGATTTACTATTTGCCTCCACATCCCCTTGTAGATTGTATCCATCCCCCCCCCCCTCTCTCTCTATATATATATATATATATATATATATATATATCAGTCTATGATTTAATATTTGCCTCCCCTCCCCTTGTAGATTTTACCCCTCATGGGCAGGTCCTTCTCCCCCTTTATATCAGTCTATGATTTACTATTTGCCTCCACTCCCCTTGTAGATTGTATCCCCTACGGGCAGGTCCCTCTTCCCCCTATATCAGTCTATGATTTAGTATTTGCCTCCCCTTGTAGATTGTACCCCTCATGGGCAGGTCCCTCTCTCTCTCTCTATATATATATATATATCAGTATATCAGTCTATGATTTAGTATTTGCCTCCCCTCCCCTTGTAGATTGTACCCCTCATGGGCAGGTCCCTCTTCCCCCTATATCAGTCTATGATTTAGTATTTGCTTCCCCTTGTAGATTGTGCCGCTCATGGGCAGGTCCCTCTCTCTATATATATATCAGTATATCAGTCTATGATTTAGTATTTGCCTCCCCTCCCCTTGTAGATTGTACCCCTCATGGGCAGGTCCTTCTCTCCCCTATATCAGTCTATGATTTAGTATTTCCCTCCCCTCTCCTTGTGGACTGTAAGCCCTAACGTGCAGGTCCCTCTATCCCTCTAAATCAGTCTATGATTTACTATTTCCCTCCCCTCCCCTTGTAGATTGTATCCCTCAAAGGCACGTCCATCTTTCCCTCTATATCAGTCTGTCATTTTATCGTTTCAGGTCCATTGTACTTGCATTTGTGATATATATATTTTAACCCCTAATGATATGTACAGCACCCTGGAACTAAGGGTGCTCCAGAAAAATAAATAATAATGAATTGCTTGTATTTACTACACAGGGGGAATGGCACCCTCTTTAGCTGTGCACCCCTCCCCCTTTCTCCCAGGTGGTGTTTTAAATTGTATATGGATCCAGCATGTCACCCAGTCAGAGGCTATATGCCCAGCAGAGGTGAGTTGGTATCTGAGTGTTAGGCTCAGAATGTGTGTTAGGATCCCATCCGAAATGAGGCCACCTCCCCGTGGTGGATGGGGGACACGTTTTTGATCAAAAAAGTGCGCTAAGAGCCTCAATTTTCTGACCAATGTGTGCTGCTGCAATCTTATTTTTTGTATAATAATGATAATAGATACTTTTAGGGAAGTACGTAATGGACAAGATGTCTTCTGCATGTGCATCGCTGCTTCTTCACACAAGCCTACTTTTCATCGAATAAAACGGAATTCAATCGAACGTATCTTCGAAAACTATACCCAGTGTTAATAACTTACAATGATGACCTCTTTGAAATAGTGAAAAAAATAATGCTTTTAGAGTCTGTGTTGAACCATAAACAAGGGAAGCCTTTTTTCCATAAACTGTGGCAGCAATGTTGACCTCCATTGTTTATTTCCACTTACAGACTGTAAAACCATATTAAGAGCCTACCTGTCATATCAGAGAAAAGAATATTGCTCATATATGTTACTCACTAGGTCATGCAGATACATTTTGATGTATTTTTAATGTGTATATCTCCTGTATTTGGCTCACAAAGCCATCTGTTCTGCTGCTCACTCATTCTGACATCCACTGCTCAGAAAGGGGCGAGTCAGGGGCAAGCACTGAGCCCGCCCTCACTCACCATTCATTCACTTCCTTCCTGAGTCTGCTGTGCTGTGCTGGGTCTCTTCATCCAATAACTGCAGGCTGCTCTCTTCTTTCTGTTTTCAGACAGGAGTCTGATAGACAGGACAGGAGTGAGCACAGAGAAGTGCTAATCCCACCCTCATTTGCTGGACTTTGCCCCAGCCTGTGCTTCAGCTGGGACAAAGATGATGCTGCAGCCGGGCAGGAGTATGTTCTGGATGGTATGAGGATCCCTACTGGCCTTTTTTTTTTTTTTATAAGCCATAATTTTTATAAAAAGGAGAAGGTTTTGCCAAGATGAAAAAGTAAAATATAAAAAGTTTGTGATTCTGACAGTGCCCATTTACCTTGGCATATTGTTTGATTTATTTGCAGGCAGAGAATGCCCTCCAAAAATGTCTACTACTATCGGTGCCCAGATCATCGCAAAAATTATGTCATGTCTTTTGCTTTTTGCTTCGACCGAGAAGATGATGTCTACCAGTTTGCTTACTGTTACCCGTACACATACACCCGTCTGCAGCATTACTTGGAAAACCTTGACAGACTGAATTTGGACTATGTTCACAGAGAGCTGCTGGGATTAAGTGTGGTGAGTACCTGCAACAAACATTATATTCTGGTTTCTGTCTTCTGAGTACCATATTATCAAACAAGGTGAAAGAAAGATCCTACAGGATGTTCGGTGTATCAGAGGAACCATCTAATAAACTACCAATGTAGCCTTCAGCTTTCTAAGATTACAAGTTGTTTTTCTATTTTCCATCTTTTTCATATCACATTGACTTTGGGGGTCTGACTATTGGGACTCCACCAACAATGGGACCCTGCCAACAATAAAAGTGTAGGCTAAGCATGTAAGGTCAAGAGAAGTAACTCTTCAGAAAATCTTATGGTAGAAAAACTATATATGGGAGTTTAGTGTCAGAAGTTCTAGTCTGTGATATGCAAAGTTAAAAAGGTACCTATAGTTTTTCTAAAGTCCTGACATGTCATAGTGGTAGACCCTCACCAATCACGATAATGAAGTGGCAGAAGCCGAGAGCTGTGCCTGTT
Source organism: Hyla sarda (assembly GCF_029499605.1). Classification (NCBI taxonomy): domain Eukaryota; kingdom Metazoa; phylum Chordata; class Amphibia; order Anura; family Hylidae; genus Hyla; species Hyla sarda. The sequence continues at coordinate 205,789,076 of NC_079195.1, forward strand.
TGTTTCTGCTCAGCTCTCAGAAAGCCGAGATTGTGGTGAATGGGTTTATAGAAAGTCTCATATGGAATGTGCTTACCTAGCTGACCAGGGCGGGTGCAAGGATTTTTGCCACCCTAGGCAAAAGCTAATTTTGCCGCCGCTTGATTCCACCCATTGGCTCCCCCCTTTGACACGCCCCACCTTACTACTGGGGAAACACACTGTAACAAACCTCCTTCCCATGTAATCTCCTTACTACTGGGGTGACACCCTATAGCAAACCTCCTTACTATTGGGGTGACACACTGTAACAAACCTCCTCCTGATGTAATTAGCTTACTACTGGGGTGACACACAGTAACAAACCTGCTCCTCATGTAATCTACTTACTACTGGGGTGAAACACATCAGGCTGGTTGAGTGAGTGGTTCAGATGCTGGATGTCTAACTTTCTTGTGGCAGGCAGAGCGGCACCCCCATTAAGAGGGTGCTCTAGACAGCTGCCTATTTTGCCTATAGGCAGAGCCGGCCCTGTGGCTGACACACAATAAAGTAATATCCTACACTATAATGTGTTCATGAGCCTAAATACTTTGCATCAAAAGACCATTATCTTCTATGTGTATACCTTTATCTGCTGTATATATAGATACAAAGCAGCCATCCCTAACCACTAAAAGAGCCAGTGTGAGGCACTGATGGGCAGGGGGGGTGCTCTCCTGATGAAGACAATGGACTATGTTTCCAATGATTGGCCAAAGGCACAATATATTTTTGTTTCATTTTAATAATAGGAGAGCAGACCTTCGCCCATGCTGTGTATCCTTTACATAGGGCAGCATGGTCTGATGACAGATCTGCTTTCTTCCAACTATTAGTGGCAGTCGCACGCCTTTCATCTTGAATCAGATTATTATTAGAAATGAGAAAAACGATTCAAAATTTTTGGGGCATAATTTCAAACAAATTGCAAGATTAGGAACTACTGTTAAAGGGAGGACTCCTTAATCCTGTACACTGAGCAGTGTGGTATACTTGCTGCTTGTGCCGAGTCCTGTCCTGTGCTCCACTCGCTGATGGTCACCACTGCTGGCACGCTGCTTCCGTACTTCTTGATCTGGCAGGTAAGACATACACACACCTACTCTAGGGTTTTTTGAGGGTCTGTGCTGACATCCCTGATATCAGTGATTACAGGTGATGTCTTCTCTATAGTGAGGAGAATACACAATTATATCAGTGATTACAGGTGACATCTTCTCTATAGTGAGGAGAATACACGATATCAGTAACTACAGGTGACGTCTTCTCTATAGTGAGGAGAATACACAATGATATCAGTGACTACAGGTGACATCTTCTCTATAGTGAGGCGAATACACAATGATATCAGTGACTACAGGTGACATCTTCTCTATAGTGAGGAGAATACACAATGATATCAGTGACTACAGGTGACGTCTTCTCTATAGTGAGGAGAATACACAATGATATCAGTGACTACAGGTGACGTCTTCTCTATAGTGAGGAGAATACACAATGATATCAGTGACTACAGGTGACGTCTTCTCTATAGTGAAGAGAATATACCATGATATCAGTGACTATAGGCGACATCCTCTCTATAGTGAGGACAATACACAATGATATCAGTGACATCTTCTCTATAGTGAGGAGAATACACAGTGAGATCAGTGATTACAGGTGACGTCTTCTCTATAGTGAGGAGAATACACAATGATATCATCAACTACAAGTGAGATCAGTGATTACAGGTGACGTCTTCTCTATAGTGAGGAGAATACACAATGATATCAGTGACTACAGGTGACGTCTTCTCTATAGTGAGGAGAATACACAATGATATCAGTCATTACAGGTGACATCTTCTCTATAGTGAGGAGAATACACAATGATATCAGTGACAACAGGTGACGTCTTCTCTATAGTGAGGAGAATACACAATGATATCAGTGTCAACAGGTGACGTCTTCTCTATAGTGAGGAGAATACACAATGATATTAGTGACTACAGGTGACATCTTCTCTATAGTGAGGAGAATACACAATGATATCAGTGACTATAGGCGACATCCTCTCTATAGTGAGGACAATACACAATGATATCAGTGACATCTTCTCTATAGTGAGGTGAATACACAGTGAGATCAGTGATTACAGGTGACGTCTTCTCTATAGTGAGGAGAATACACAATGATATCATCAACTACAAGTGAGATCAGTGATTACAGGTGACGTCTTCTCTATAGTGAGGAGAATACACAATGATATCAGTGACTACAGGTGACGTCTTCTCTATAGTGAGGAGAATACACAATGATATCAGTCATTACAGGTGACATCTTCTCTATAGTGAGGAGAATACACAATGATATCAGTGACAACAGGTGACGTCTTCTCTATAGTGAGGAGAATACACAATGATATCAGTGTCAACAGGTGACGTCTTCTCTATAGTGAGGAGAATACACAATGATATTAGTGACTACAGGTGACATCTTCTCTATAGTGAGGAGAATACACAATGATATCAGTGACTACAGGTGACGTCTTCTCTATAGTCTTCCCTTATCTTATTCAGATGGTACAGCCCGCCGAGTCCAGCTAAATCATCTCTTTGCAGAACTTGATGCCCAGATGGCTCCTCACTATGTCAGCGGAGTCTGATCCTCTCTATGAAAATGATAATTAATATAATGCTGTCAGGCACTGTATCCTCTGAATATAATACTGCCACACACTGTGCTCTCTAAATATAAACCTGGCACACACTTTATCCTCTGAATACTATCCCACACTGTACCCTTAAAATATATTATACTACTACACACTGTGCTCTCTGAATATAAACCTGGCGCACACTGTACTCTCTGAATAGAATACTACTGCACACTACGCTCTCTGAATTATGATACTACTGCACATTGTACCCTCTGAATATAATACTACCACACACTATACCCTCTGAGTATAATACTGCCACACATTGTATCCTCTGTATATACCACACACTGCACTTTCTGAATATGATACTATTACACACTGCGCCTCTGAATATAATCTTGCGATACAGTAAATCTAATATGATACACCATACCTCTGAAATGCAAAACACTGTGTGCCCCTTATATATAGTAATAATGCCTGCTGACCTGCGCCCCCTACATATAAAATATAACTATGCCAAGTGATGTCACAGTACAGCGATAAAACACCCAATGATGTCACAATACAGGAATAATACACACAGTGATCTCACAGTACAGGGATAATATACAGTGATGTCACAGTACAGGGATAATACTCACAGTGATGTCACAGTACAGGGATAATACACAGTGATGTCCCAGTACAGGAATAATACACACAGTGATGTCACAATACAGGGATAATATACACAGTGATGTCACAGTACAGGGATAATATACACAGTGATGTCACAGTACAGGGATAATACACAGTGATGTCACAGTACAGGGAAAATATACACAGTGATGTCACAATACAGGGATAATACACAGTGATGTCGCAGTACAGGGATAATACACACAGTGATGTCACAGTACAGGGATAATACACACAGTGATGTCACAGTACAGGGATAATACACAGTGATGTCACAGTACAGGGATAATACACAGTGATGTCACAGTACAGGGATAATACACAGTGATGTCACAGTACAGGGATAATACACAGTACAGGGATAATATACACAGTGATGTCACAGTACAGGGATAATACACAGTGATGTCACAGTACAGGGATAATACACACAGTGATGTCACAGTACAGGGATAATACACACAGTGATGTCACAGTACAGGGATAACACACACAGTGATGTCACAGTACAGGGATAACACACACAGTTATGTCACAGTACATGGATAATACACAGTGATGTCACAGTACAGGGGTAATACACACAGTGATGTCACAGTACAGGGATAGTACACACAGTGATGTCACAGTACAGGGATAATACACACAGTGATGTCACAGTACAGGAATAATACACAGTGATGTCACAGTACAGGGATAAAACACAGTGATGTCACAGTACAGGGATAATACACACAGTGATGTCACAGTACTGGGATAATACACAGTGATGTCACAATACAGGGATAATATACACAGTGATGTCACAGTACAGGGATAATACACACAGTGATGTCACAGTACAGGGATACTACACACAGTGATGTCACAGTACAGGGATAATACACACAGTGATGTCACAGTACAGGAATAATACACAGTGATGTCACAGTACAGGGATAAAACACAGTGATGTCACAGTACAGGGATAATACACACAGTGATGTCACAGTACAGGGATAATACACAGTGATGTCACAATACAGGGATAATATACACAGTGATGTCACAGTACAGGGATAATACACACAGTGATGTCACAGTACAGGGATACTACACACAGTGATGTCACAGTACAGGGATAATACACACAGTGATGTCACAGTACAGGGATAATACACACAGTGATGTCACAGTACAGGGATAATATATACAGTGATGTCACAGTACAGGGATAGTATACACAGTGATGTCACAGTACAGGGATAATACACACAGTGATGTCACAGTACAGGGATAATACACAGTGATGTCACAGTACAGGGATAATACACACAGTGATGTCACGGTACAGGAATAATACACACAGTGATGTCACGGTACAGGGATAATACACACAGTGATGTCACTATACAGGGATAATACACAGTACATGGATAATATACAATTATAGAACAGTACAGGGTTAGAACTGGGAGGGGGGGGGGGAGGACTGGCAGGGTCAGGGCACAGTATTTATAATATTACCTGTAACCTATAAAGCCATAACCATCTGTTCTGTTGCACTCTGGTCCTTCCTCTGACCCCAGCAGGCCTCCGTATGAGTCTGTGATCACATGACCACCAGGGGGCAGAGCTGAGGTGGAGGCTGAGATCGCTGTGTGTAGTGTTTCCCAAGTAGGTGCATACAGATATAGCAAAACTACAACTCCCAGTATGACCAGACAGCTTTTGGCTATCTGGTCATGCTGGGAGCTGTGGTTTTCAACAGCTGGAGGCACACTGCTGTACGGAGGCAGTGAAGGGGTATATATATATATATATATATATATATATATATATATATATATATATATATATATATACACACACACAGGACAAGCTTTGTATATTTGTATATTTCCCCTCCCCTGGCTCCACTCATGGCGGGAGCGGCTCAGTCCGGGGCCCGGCTGTAGGAGTCGTCTGCTGGATTCGCTTTTTATGTTTCTGGTGTCTTGTAGTTCCATGTCTGTCTTGTTGTACTATGTTTCGTGGTTGCTCCCTTTTATGTTGGTTTTTCCATCCTTAGTAATTGCCTGTATTGCCCCTGTACGTTTTCTTGCACTGTCCGTCTTTTTGTTCGAGGGAATGACCTTTCTTTTCTGATGTGTCCGATGCTGCGCTGCACTACTTTCTGTTCTATTGATTTGGATTCGTTGTGAAGGACAGACACGTGGATTGGGGTTGGGGGTTGGATGGTTGTTTTTTGTGGGTGGGGGGACCTTGTGTTTTTGGGTGGGGGGGGACCTTTTGTTTTTGTATGTTGTTTGTTTTATGCAAAACTGTTAAAATAAAAATTTCTGATAAAAAAAAAAAAAAAAAAGTACATGAGGAGGGGGCTTGTTACAGTGTGTCACCCCAGTAGTAAGGTGGAACGTGTCAAAGGGCGGGCCAATGGGCAGAGTCAAGGGGGCGGCAACATTTGCTTTTGCCTAGGGGACAAAAATCCTTGCACCAGTCCTGCCCACAATCAGACATAGGTTTGGTCTTTCTCAGTGGTATTACCGTATTTTTCGCCGTATAAAACGCACTTTTTCTTCCCCTAAACTGGGAGGAAAAAGTCGGTGCGTCTTAAACGGCGAATACACCCCTATCGCGGCGGTCCCTGCGGCCATCAACGTCTGGGACCTGCGGCTAATACAGGACATCACCGATCGCAGTGATGCCCTCTATTAACCCTTCAGACGCGGCGATCAAAGCTGACCGCCGCGTCTGAAGGGAAAGTGACACTAACCCGGCTGTTCAGGACCGCCGCGATTTCAACGCGGCGGTCCCGAACAGCCCGACTGAATAGCCGGGTTAGTGCCTACAGGACACCGGGAGGGACCTTAGTTGCCTCCTCGGTATCTTCTCTGTTCAGGGATCCCCTGTATGGCCGGCGCTCTCCTTCCTCATCATCACGTCGTAGCATACGTGCGTCGGCGTGCGTAACGACGTGATGGCGGCGACGGAGAGCGAGGATACCCGGCCGGCAGCAGAGACGTTCCGGAGCGACGGGGACACGGCGACAGCGATGGAGCGACATCCAGGGCAGCGGTGACGGGTCCGGAGCGGCGGAGACACGTGAGTATTACCTCCTATGCAGTGGTCTTCAATCTGCGGACCTCCAGATGTTACAAAACTACAACTCCCAGCATGCCCGGACAGCCAACGGCTGTCCGGGCATGCTGGGAGTTGTAGTTTTGCAACATCCGGAGGTGCGCAGGTTGAAAACCACTATTGGGTTCAAAATCTTTATTTTTTTAGATTTTGCACCTATAAATTGGGTGCGTCTTATACGCCGGTGCGTCCTATAGGGCGAAAAATACGGTATACCTTGCTATGTCTAATCTCGAAAATACTGCGCAAAGACAGCGAAAGACAGCGAAATCGCAGGCATGCCTCGCTTCCTTTATTTCAGCACAGACAATGGCGCGCCTCACGCTATGTAATAGGATGATACCCGTAATGAACGGTGCCGATAACATCGCACATCACTTTGAATTTCAACTAAACATTCTTACAATGCCGTTCCTGTGAAATCCCTCTGCATTTTGCTGCTAGACGGAGACTATTTAAAATGATAAAAGATAATTATATCACATCCCTGTCTGCACCTCTGCGGCTGATTGTGTGGTGACAGGCTCTGTCAAAACGGTAAAAAAAAAAAAGCAAAGACGGAGCAGTCAGAACATGTGTTACTGCATAAAGAAGACGGAAGGGAGCTAGATTCAACCCCCACCCTCCCTTTCCCAACCTTCCATTGTCACAGTGCATTATGGGTTTGCATGTTTCATGTTTCTGATTGTGGGGATCATATCAGACAATATACAGCAGTGTTTCTTAACCAGGGTGCCTCCAGCTGTTGCAAAACTACAACTCCCAGCATGCCCGGACAGCCAACGGCTGGGAGTGCTGGGAGTTGTAGTTTTGCAACAGCTGGAGGCACCCTGGTTGGAAAAACTGGTCTGACCTATAAAGGAACCTTGAAACAAGACTGGGGATTTGGAGCTGAACCAGAATCTCCTTCAAAAAGAAGAAGAGCTATCCGGACATGTTGGGTGTCCAGGCATACCGGGTGTTGCAACAGATGGAGGCACCCTGGTTGGGAAACACTGGTCTTACCTATAAAAGAGCCTTGAGACATGACTGGGGATTCGAAGCTGAACCAGAATCTCCCCCAAAAAGAAGAGCTGTCTGGACATGTTGGGTGTCAAGACATACCGGGAGTTGTAGTTTTGCAACAGATGGAGGCAGCCTGGTTGGGAAACACTGGTCTGACTTATAAAAGGGCCTTGAAACATGACTAGGGATTCAGAGCCAAACCAGAATCTCCTTCACAAAAGAAGAAGAGCTATCCGGACATGTTGGGTGTCCAGGCATACCGGGAGTTGTAGTTTTGCAACAGATGGAGGCACCCTGGTTGGTAAACACTGGTCTGACCTATCAAAGAGCCTTGAAACATGACTGGGGATTCAGAGCCAAACCAGAATCTCCTCCACAAAAGAAGAAGAGCTATCCGGACATGTTGGGTGTCCAGGCATACCGGGAATTGTAGTTTTGCAACAGATGGAGGCACCCTGGTTGGGAAACACTGGTCTGACCTATAAAAGAGCCTTGAGACATGACTGGGGATTCGAAGCTGAACCAGAATCTCCACCAAAAAGAAGAGCTGCCCAGACATGTTGGGTGTCCAGGCATACCGGGAGCTGTAGTTTTGCAACAGATGGAGGCACTCTGGTGGGGAAACACTGGTCTGACTTATAAAAGAGCCTTGAAACATGACGAGGGATTCAGAGCCAAACCAGAATCTCCTCCACAAAACAAGAAGAGATTTCCGGACATGTTGGGTGTCCAAGCATCCCGGTAGCTGTAGTTTTGCAACAGATGGAGGTACTCTGGTTGGGAAACACTGGTCTCACCTATAAAATAGCCTTAAAATATGGCTGGGGATTTGGAGCCAAACTGAAATCTCCTCCAAAAAGAAGAAGAGCTGTCCGGGCATGTCGTGTGTCCAGGCATGCCGGGAGTTGTAGTTTTGCAAAATATGGAGGCAGCCGGTATGAGAAACACTGGGCTGACCTATAAAAGAGCCTTGAAATATGACTGGGGATTCAGAGCCAAACCAGAATCTCCTCCACAAAAGAAGAGCTGTCCGGGATTTTTAGGTGTCCAGACATGCCGGAATTTGTAGTTTTGCAACAGCTGGAGGCACTCTGGTTGGGAAACACTGGTTTTGCCTATAAAAGAGCCTTGAGACATGACTGGGGATTCGGATCTGAACCAGAATCTCCTCCAAAAAGAAGAGCTGTCCGGACATGTTGGGTGTCCAGGCATGCGGGGTGTTGTAGTTTTGCAAAAGATGGAGGCACCCGGTATGAGAAACACTGGGCTGACCTATAAAAGAGCCTTGAAATATGACTGGGGATTCAGAGCCGAGCCAGACTCTCCTCCAAAAAGATGAAGAGCTGTCCGGACATGTTGGGTGTCCAGGTATGCTGGTTGTTTTGCAACAGCTGAAAGCACCCTGGTTGAGAAACACTGATCTAGTGTACTCACCATTCGAGGCTTAATGGCTCCCCATGACTAAGGTATACAAAAAGGCTATAATAAAAATAACTTTACAGCACATCCCCTCCTTTATCCTTACATACAGTATTCAGATATAAATTACTTCGCCATGTCGTGCATTACAAACCCGTATTCGTGATTCTACCGGCTGCCACTGAAATCAGCAAGTCCATTGTCAGACATACCCCTAAAGGCTTAGCCGATCTTCTCTAATCCAGTTGGACAGTTCATTTTCCCGATATCAGATTACTGTACAGTTTCTGTTGTAAAAGACTGCACTTCTCTGAATGAAAATAACCACAACAAGCTCTGTACGGATGTGCACTCCGGAAGATTTCAGCTCTAAAGGCTGCTTAATCGTTAATGCAGGTTTTCTTAAAATACAGGCAATCTGTACGAGATAAATAAAGCAATGCATGATTAAAATGATGCATGTAAACGAAAATCGCATTTGAAGGAGTTGTCCGGCGAAAGAAACGACCTGTGTATGGTGTCAAAAAGTATAAAAAAGCAACTTACTACTTTAATGTTATTAGCCATAGTTCACAGATTTTCCATATCAGCAGTGATCTCTACCTTGTAGCTGTGACATCACATTACACTCTCTGAAAGCAGAGCTCCTATCCCTTCACCTCCTGTCTGCTCAGGACAAGACCATTGATGTGAAGAGGAGAAGCTCATATTACTGCTCATTAGAATTGAAGGCAGAGGGAAACCTTCCTCAGTCATAGTCACTGCTGTCATATCTGAGAGACTTCTTGCTGTCTCAAAACCTAATGAGCAGTAATATAAGCTCTCCTCTTCACATCACTGGTCTTGTCCTGAGCAGACAGGAGGTGAAGGGACAGAGCAGGCTGCAATCAGAGATTGTGACGTGATGAGGTGAAGTAGAAGGTCACTTACGGGTTGTGAATTAAAGGAGACTGGTCGCAAGGTCACTGTTGAGCAACATTAACAAACTGGGAAGTTTGTTCCGAAAATTGTTTTATCACTCAAGCTCAATCTTTTGGGTTGTAACTGTTAAAGGGGTTATCCAGGAAAAAAACACTTTTTTTGTATATATCAACTTTAAATTACTTCATTGCGTTGTTCTTATCTGCCCAAGTGCTCTCTGATGACACCTGTCTCGGGAACTGTCCAGAGTAGAAGCAAATCCCCATAGCAAACCTCTTCTACTCTGTGCAGTTCCTGAGACAAGCAAAGATGTCAGCAAAGAGCACTGTTGTCAGACAGAAAATAACAACTCAACTTCAGCAACTGATAATTATTGGAAGGATTAAGATTTTTTAATAAAAGTAATTTACAAATCTGTTTAACTTTCTGGAGCCAGTTGATATATTAAAAAAAAAAAGTTTTTTTCCCGGAATACCCCTTTAAGCTTTCGTGCCAATTAAAGGTTCTGAAACTATTAAACCTACTGGGAAAGCAAACAAAGTGAAAGCCAGCTCACCCCGCCCCGGACAGTAGAGCACGGATCCAGGTTCTGGACGGCACCAGCCAATAGCAAGGAAATGAAGGAGATCGGATCCAGCTCAATGCAGATAAAATCAGGTTTAATCCATAGGACAAGGAAGGAACAAGTAACGCGTTTCAAGCGCTGTAAGCGCTCTTAGTCATACATGACTCTTAGTCATACATGACTAAGAGCGCTTACAGCGCTTGAAACGCGTTACTTGTTCCTTCCTTGTCCTATGGATTAAACCTGATTTTATCTGCATTGAGCTGGATCCGATCTCCTTCATTCCCTATTAAACCTACTGTACTGTTTGTCAAAAAGTAAATACATTTGTGCTTTCAGACATATATACATTATATTATGAACCTTTGAAGCGATTTTGTTTAACATCTTCAGCTTCTTGTTTTTTGGGGCTTCTAAAACAAACATTTACATATTTGAATTTTTTTTAGCAATTTTTACTGGTGTTTTTAGCAGTATTTTTTTTTATTTTTCATGTCTTTAAATTGTTTTTTTTTATTTGTATCTGAGGTACCGGTAAATTTTCCCCAAAAACAATCTTTTTAATCAAGTAAATTAATGTGAAAACAAAATGTCAACATCAATACATCAATGTGCTGTTTTTATTAGGTTGTTTTGATGGGCAACATGTGAACTTTCTATAGCCGGGAACACAGTTTGGGAGTATTTTTTTTATTCTTTTACAAATTTTTATGTTTTTACTAAATTTCATGTTTTTTTGTTTTTTTACACAATATTACTCCCCCCCCCCCCCCCCCCAGGCGATCATACTAGTCCTGTGGGTAATATTCAAGCTTAAAAATGTATCGTGTAGTTTTGTGCTGTAACTGGAACATCTCCATAGAAGCCGTAATTACAGCTAAAGACGGTCCCCAGTGGTGACAATACTCCGAGGATCAGCTGTGACCCAGCAGCTGAAAAGTAATCAAGAAATAGAGAATATTAACATTTCCTGCAGTTTCTTTGTCAACCTGGCGGCAGAATATAGACCAGTGTTTCCTAACCCGTAAGCCCAAAAGTAACCATTGGATTGGTAGACATTACTGTACTTTTAAATAGAGATCTGTGAATCTTTAACCCAGTGTTTTCCAACCAGGATGCCTCCAGCTGTTGCAAAACTACAACTACAACAAGTTGTGCAACAGCTGGAGGCACACTTGTTGGGAAACACTATGGATAGTTTCATATTGGCCTGTAGACTGATGTTAGATGCTGGATGGATGGACAGCACAGCGCCACCAAGGGCAGGGCCAATCCTAGGCTGGTACATTAGGGTCCTCCGTGCCAAGGTGCTCAGGAAGCAGGGGGAAAAAGAGGGCAAAGAGTGGGCGCTTATAAAGGACCAGAGCACAGTAAGGACAAAGATGAGCAGCAATGGAGACAAGAAAGTATTTTCTTTTCTCACATAGGGACCTGTATTATATGGGGGCAGAGGGAGGTGGGTTACTATATGGAGGCAGAGGTGCCCTGTACTATATGGGGGTAGAGAGGTCTATACTATATGGAGGCAAAAGTGCCCTGTACTATATGGGGGTAGAAAGGTCTATACTTTATGGAGGCAGAGGAACCTGTACTATATGGAGGCAGAGGTGCCCTGTACTCTATGGGGGTAGAGAGGTCTATACTATATGGAGGCAAAAGTGCCCTGTACTATATGGGGGTAGAAAGGTCTATACTTTATGGAGGCAGAGGAGCCTGTACTATATGGGGGAAGAGGGAGGTGGGTTACTATATGGAGGCAGAGGTGCCCTGTACTATATGGGGGTAGAGGTGCCCTGTATTATATGGGGGTAGAGAGGTCCATACTATATGGGGGTAGAAAGGTCTATACTTTATGGAGGCAGAGGAGCCTGTACTATATGGGGGAAGAGGGGGGGGGGTGCTGTATGGAGGCAGAGGGGGCCCTGTTTAAATGGGGATAGAGACAGGGCCGTCTTTAATTTTGATTGAGGGCAGAGGGGCCTGTAATATATGAAGGCAGAGGGGGCCAGTACTAAATGAGGGCAGAGGGGGCCATTGCTATATGGAGGCAGAGGGGACCTGTACTATATGGGGGCAGAAGGGACCTGTACTATATGGAGGCAGAGGGGACCTGTACTATATGGGTGCAGAAGGGACCTGTACTATATGGGGGCAGAGAGGCCTGTACTATATGGAGGCAGAGGGGACCTGTACTATATGGAGGCAGAGGGGACCTGTACTATATGGGAGCAGAGGGGACCTGTACTATATGGGAGCAGAGGGGACCTGTACTATATGGGAGCAGAGGGGACCTGTACTATATGGGAGCAGAGGGGACCTGTACTATATGGGGGCAGAGGGGACCTGTACTATATGGGGCAGAGGGGACCTGTACTATATGGGGGCAGAAGGGACCTGTAATATATGGTACCAGAGGGGACCTGTACTATATGGTACCAGAGGGGACCTGTACTATATGGGGGCAGAGGGGACCTGTACTATATGGGGGCAGAGGGGACCTGTACTATATGGGGGCAGAGGGGACCTGTACTATATGGGGGCAGAGGGGACCTGTACTATATGGGGCAGAGGGGACCTGTACTATATGGGGGCAGAAGGGACCTGTACTATATGGTACCAGAGGGGACCTGTACTATATGGGGGCAGAGGGGACCTGTACTATATGGGGCAGAGGGGACCTGTACTATATGGGGGCAGAAGGGACCTGGAATATATGGTACCAGAGGGGACCTGTACTATATGGTACCAGAGGGGACCTGTACTATATGGTACCAGAAGGGACCTGTACTATATGGGGGCAGAGGGGACCTGTACTATATGGGGGCAGAGGGGACCTGTACTATATGGGGGCAGAGGGGACCTGTACTATATGGGGCAGAGGGGACCTGTACTATATGGGGGCAGAAAGGACCTGTACTATATGGTACCAGAGGGGACCTGTACTATATGGTACCAGAGGGGACCTTTACTATATGGAGGCAGAGGGGACCTGTACTATATGGGGGCAGAGAGGCCCGTACTATATGGGGGCAGAGGGGACCTGTACTATATGGGAGCAGAGGGGACCTGTACTGTATGGGGGCAGAGGGGACCTGTACTATATGGGGGCAGAGGGGACTTGTACTATATGGGGGCAGAGGGGACCTGTACTATATGGGGGTAGAGGGGACCTGTACTATATGGAGGCAGAGGGGAAGTGTAATATATTGAGGCAGAGGGGGCCTGTACTGTATTTGTTGGTAGAGTGGACCTGTATAACACAATACAACAATTTGTTGTAGAGCCTTGTAAAAATGCTGATATGTTTAGAAAATTATGAACCACAATATTTTTGGAACCACTGTTTTAGGGGAATTACCCCCACATCATAGTCTGTTCTCTATCTATTTTTTTTTTTATCATGGGCTATTTTTTTTTTTTTTTTTACTACACAAGTTTACATATTAAGTTTTCATCTGGCATCACCATGACTACGTCCCCAAAGACAACAGTAACAACAAAATGACAATTCGAATTGTATCACCCATAGAAGAGGCCGAGAACAAGCTTTGCAGCCATGATTTTTAAATTCTTTCTAGGCCACAATCTAATACAATGACAGGTTCACCCGTTTTATTTGTGTCCAATTCCCTTTTGTAGTAGGACGCATTAAAGTGACTGTACTAAATAAAACAAGAATATAATTACAAATGTCTTTAAAGAAAAAAAAAATCTTTGATTATCAGCGAACTGCGGTATTTCATCCTTTCAAAGGCTTCCATTAAACTGATGCAGTTTCTTGCTTGATGTATCGGATCCCAGGGGAAATCAACTTGCTGTGCAAAGCGTTTCATTTGGGTTTTCTGACTTAACTTTCTGCCACATAGTAACAACAACTTTTGTAGCACTGCAGGCAGAATGTCTCTGGCTCTCTATGTAATCTACATCAATGCTGAGCTACTATGACGACCTTAGGCTCCGGTATAATCACTCTGGGATGTACAATCCAAGACAGAGGCGGAACTTCCCGGGCCACAATGCAAAATATCAGAGCCCCCAGCTACCTTGTGCCATTTATAACACCAGTTTCCTTGTACCTGTCATTTGTTCATTGGGCCCTAATATACCTATATGCCTCTGACCCAAGGGCGTAAAAATGTTTGCACCATAGAGGTCAAACCCATCAACTAGTATGGCTTATATAGGCAGCACTGTCTTAGAGACATATCACCTTTTTTAATCAGTTGGAGTGTTTAAAGGGGTTCTCCAGTGCTTAGACATCTTATCCCCTATCCATAGGATAGGGGATAAGATGCCTGATCGCGGGGGTCCCGCCGCTGGGGACCCCCGTGATATTGCACGCAGCACCCCAGTTAAAATCAGTCCCCGGAGCATGTTCGCTCCGGGTCTGATTACCGGCGACCACGGGGCCGTCGGCGTGTGACGTCACGCCTCCGTCCCGTGTGACGTCACGCTCCGCCCCTCAATGCAAGCCTATGGGAGGGGCGTGACATCTGTCACGCCCCCTCCCATAGGCTTGCATTGAGGGGCGGAGCGTGATATCACACAGGGAAGGAGGCGTGACATTACCCGTGTGACGTCACGCTCTGCCCCCTCCCATATGTTCGCATGTTCGCTCCAGGTCTGATTACCACGTCACGCCTCCGCTCCCGTGTGACGTCACGCTCCGCCCCTCAATGCAAGCCTATGGGAGGGGGCGTGACAGCCTCCCATAGGCTTGCATTGAGGGGCGGAGCATGACGTCACACGGGGGGCGGAGGCGTGACATCACCCGTATGACATCACGCTCCGCCCCCTCCCATAGGCTTGCATTGAGGGGCGGAGCGTGATGTCACACAGGGGCGGAGGCGTGACGTCACACGCCGACGGCCCCATGGTCGCCAGTAATCAGACCCGGAGCGAACATGCTCCAGGGATTGATTTTAACTGGGGTGCTGCATGCAAGATCACGGGGGTCCCCAGTGGGATAGGGGATAAGATGTCTAAGCGCCGGAGTACCCCTTTAAACCCCGACAGGCTATTAGAAGGAGCCGGGACGTGGACGACTCATAATGTAAGTCTATGGGACTGTCCAGGTCTCATAGACACAACGCAGATAGAGAAGTATGTGACAGTGGGGGAGATTTATCAAAACCTGTGCAAAGGAATCAGATCGCTCCTTTCATTTTGCAGAGGCCTTGTTAAAAATGAAAGAAGCGATCTGATTGGTTGCTATGGGCAAATGGTAAACTTTTCCTTTGCACAGGTTTTGATAAATCTCCCCCTATGTGTTTATCTCTCTGCTCATTCTTTTCATCAGTTGGAGTCTGAACACTTCCTTACCGATCACGAGTAGTGTTGAGCGGCATAGGCCATATTCGAATTCGCGATATTTAGCGAATATATGGACGAATATTCGTCATATATTCGCTAAATTCGCATATTCGTAATATTCGCGTTTTATTTTCACATATGCGAAAAGTAGCGTAAACCATAATTAGCATAAGCAAAAATCCGCACACTCGAAAACTAGCAAATGCGAAAATTAAAGTAAACAATAATTCACATATGCGAAAATTTGCATAACCTTAAATTCACATATACGAAAATTAACATACCCTAAATTCGCATATGCGAAAAGTAGCATAAACAAAAATTTGCATATACAAAAAAATTTGCAAATATGAAAATTACCATTGGTCAAAATTCGTATATGCGAACATTTCACACATGCGAAATTTACATACCCTTAAAATTCGCATGTGCGAAAATTAACGCATGCGAAAATTTACATAAACCAAAATTCGCACGCCAGTCTCACACAGTAGTATTAGAACCTTCTTTACACCACACAAGCTGGAAGCAGAGAGGGATGATCACTGTGATGTTTACTGTGAAAAAAAAAAAAAATAGAATAAAAAAAAAAAAAAAAAGAATATTCGTCATTACGAATAAATAGTGCTATATTCGAGAATATTCGCGAATTCGCGAATAAAATTCGCATTGCGAATATTCGCGAGCAACACTAATCACGAGCAGGTATTAGTGCATGCTTAGCGCATTCTCTTCCAGCTCCAAGTCACATGACCTGGACCGATCTATAATGTAAGTCTATGGGACCATCCAGGTCTCAGAGACACATAGCAGGGATAGAAACACATGGCCATGTGCTTCTCTCCCTACTTGTTATCTTCATTGGCCCCTAGGACGTGTCAAAAGTTTTAAGATCCTACTGACAAAATCCTTTTGCAGAATGTTTCATTTTTTGCGAACATAAACAAATAGTTTTAAAGGGGTAATCTGGCCAAAGACATCTTATGCCCTATTTACAGGCGGGGCTGCGTCTCCAGTCTCGGAAAGCTCTTTGTTTCCAGGATTGTAGACGTGAAGCAACGCCACGCCCTCTCGTGACGTCATGCAACACCGCCTCCATTCATGTCTATGGAAGGGGGCGTGATGGCCGTCACACCACACCCCCTCCATAACAGCACAAGGGGCGTGGTGTTAAGTCTCCAGTCCCTATGTGGTGGCCCAGTACAGGGTGGTGTTGCCCTGTACCTTTCCTGCCCTGTCCGGCAGTGTCCCTCAGTGTTTACCCATTTGTACATATGTTTTTTATTATAAGATGTGTTATACCTTTAATGAAATGTACCATGTGATTGTTACCCAGGAGGTATCAGTGATCAGCTGATCACAAGGGTGACCTATGGGCTCCCTGCTAGTCTCCCCCATATAAGCCCTGGGTGGAGCTTCTCTCTCTTGTTGCTGAGGTCCAGTTCAGTCAAGCTGTCTTAGTGTGTGTGTCCTGAGCATTGGAGGCCTCAAGCCCAGTCTGCAGCCACAAGTCAAGTGCAAGTAAGCTAAACCTGCAATAATTGTCAGTCACCAGTCAAGTCGTCTGTCTAGTCAACGTGCACTAAAATACCCAGTCCTACTACAAGTCCCAGAGCCTACAAGGTCTCTGAGTCACTGGTCACCTCCTTGGGCCCTGTCTGTGCTGTATACACTTTACCAACTGTCTACCCTCAGTAAAGCTACCGTTGTCCCTAACTTGGCGATGGAGTCTTTATTGCCCCCGTGCCTAGCCCAGGATCCAGCAGTATACCTTCGGGTGGTTATAGGCTAAACCATGCCCTGGCGTCACAAATACAAGGGGTTAATACCATCTGCCCCTAGGATAACAACATCTGCCCTGCACCCCACACACCACCATACCAGATCAGAAACAAAGAGCTTTCCGAGACTGGAGACGCAGGTCCGCATAGAATGAGGGTGCTGCTCTTTGGCTGGATAACTCCTTTAAGAATTGACAATTTGGTCTTCAACTCTATTATTTCAAAACCAAAAAAATCTTTTAACCAATGTTCTTAATAAAACCCACAAAGGCAGGACAAATTCTTAGTATTTAAAAAAAAAAAAAAAAAAAAAAAAAACCCTAGTAAATGAAATTAATGACGATTAAGCGAGGGGGTTAATATCTGCAGCTATGATATTTTACTGACTGGTTTCAACTTGGTAACAACTCAGTTCAATCATCCATTTAAGGGCCATTACCAGTCAGATTAGGCAGAGCAATGAAGTGCCAAGACGGGACCTGATGGGAATATAAATATGCCCTGTATGATATATGCTACTGGTGGCATACATCATAATTCAGTCCTCGTGTTCCCGGCTTCTCTTTCACTCGCTTTCTAATTTCTCAAGTCTTCAAACAACATTACAAAGATTAGAGCAGTATCAATGGAGACAATACCATGAAAGGAGAGTTTAATTCGGAGTCTTCTTTATGCTAGTGGTACCCAACCTGTGTTCTATTGCTGCTGCAAAACTACAACTCCCATCAAAGCCCTGATAGCCTTGGGATGCCTGGGGATGCTTGGAGTTATAGTTTAGCTTTATGTCACTTTTACTATGTTTAACTTGGTGAATCTGGTCAAGAATCCTGACCTGGTTCGAATGGTATTTCTGAGAGCTGCACCATTTGTAAATTCTGGATTAACTTTATGTAACATCTTTAACAGGGGTCTTTAACCACCCATTTTCTAGTTGTTCCAAAACTACAACGTTTAGTACAGGCTGACATGGTAGGCAGTGTAGTTTTTCAGTATCAGTAAAATCGCAGCTTGAAGACCACTGTTACATGGCACAATTCTATGTGGAAACTGCACTTGAATGTTGTATGTGGATAGGTCTCATGAGTTAAAGTTATATCATAAATTAGTACTCAGTGATGCCCGGTCTTCCTACCTTAACCTTGAAGGAGGGAAAAGGTAACAATGATGCTCTCCTCCATATTTTCGTACGAGACCTTGATGATTTAGACATTGCTGTACTTGCATTTGAATGAAGATCTTAGTCAAGTAATAAAACCAATGTAAAAAATTTGTACTGAAAATTGCAACGAGAGTGATAGATATTAGTGAATTCAATTCCATATGTATATGTTTATATCTCAATTACTCATATACCAACCTCATATCCGTCCTCATATACCAACCTTACATCCTGTCCTAATATCCGATCCTCATCTCACGACTAGTGTTGCTCGCGAATATTCGCAATTCGAATTTTATTCGCGAATATCGCATATTCGCGAATTCGCGAATATTAGCGAATATAGCGCTATATATTCGTAATTAAGAATATTCGTGTTTTTTTTTTTTTTTTCACAGTACACATCACAGTGATCACCCCTCTCTGCTTCCAGCTTGTGTGGTGTAAAGAAGGCTCTAATACTACTGTGTGAGACCGGTGTGCGAATGTTCGCATATGCGAAAATCTGCATATGCAAATGTTCACATATGCGAATTTTCGCTTATGCTAATTTTTGCATATGCAAATTTTCGTATATGTTAATTTTCGCAGAAGCGAATATTCGCATATGCGAAAATAAAACAAGAATATTACGAATATGCGAATATTCGCGGATATGACTAATATTCGTCCATATATTCGCGAATATTCGCGAATTTGAATATGGCCTATGCCGCTCAACACTACTCACGACCTCATATCCCGTCCTCATATCCATATTCATATACAGACCTCATATTTTGTCCTCATATCTCAACCTCATATTCTGTTCCTTCCACTAACTATTCTGTGCATCTGCCTGCTGGACAAGTGCAGCCCCAGAGCAATGTGATCAGATGTACCAGAGGTTCCATAGATGAAGGTGGTCTTCTCCCAATCCTCCACGGCCAGGGACACTGGCCAATACCTGCTGGTTAAGTCCAGGGTGAAGAAGTAAGCAGCCAACCCGAGGGCTGTGATTTACTCCTCGATCCTTGGCAAAGGATAAGCATCTTTATGTGTGACATTGTTCAGTTTCCTGTAATCAATACAGAAACGAGTGGTTCCGTCTTTCTTCTTGACCAAGTGGCGCCGCCCAGGGGCTCTGACATTCTTGAATCACGTCTGCCTCCTTCATGTCGGCCAGCATCTTCTTGACAGTCTGATACATGCCTGGTGCGATTGGACGGTGTCTTTTTTTGATAGGTGGGCTATCACCTGTGAGGATTCAGTGCTGGATCATTTAAGTATGCCCAAAGTCTGTGGGGTGCTTGCTGAAAGTCTCATGGTACCTCTTGGCGACATTGGTGATTCCATTGACTTGGTCCCTTGGAGTAGTGTCGTCTTCAACCTGGAGTTGCCTTCGGCCACTTGAGCTGCATGCTGTCGAGCCACTAGACGTTCTGTCACAATGTCCTTTGACTCTAGAGGGTACAGCTGGGCTACAGGAGTGTATTAGCAAGACAGTAGCAGAATTAGACAGGTTTACTATCCACACCGGGACTCTCCCGTTGGTGACAGTGACAAGGCTTCTCGCAGCTTGAATAAGAGGATGATCTTCCAATTGCATAGGTTCCAGCAGGGCTTTATAGTCCCTATTCTTGACTTTGGGATGTGCATGACACCAGATGATGGTTTCCGTGTTGTGTTGTAAGGTTACCGACCTGATGTCTTGAACTCGTACTCTGCAGATTTCACCTTGCTTGTTGGCAAACTTCTGCTCTGCCTGCAGAACTTTCAAGTGGTGCTGCACAGCCTGCTGGCCTGAAGGAGACAAATGGGGAAGAGAGGCATGCAAGGCATCTAATATTTTAGCAAAAAAATTTTTTCATAATGTTCATCCCCAATATAAACTCTGCAGACCCCTTATCTGTCACAATAATTACAATCACTCCCTGCCCGGTAAGCACATGCTTTCCCAACTGAATAGTTGGCTCCCAGTATCCATGTCTGAGGACTGGTTGCCCATTACCCGCTACTACTCGGAAGTTAACATCATCAGGCTCACACAATAAACTAGCATCCCAATGCCGATAGAAAACACTTTTAGGTATAGTAGACCCTTGTGACCCTGTATCTATCAACGCCTCCAACGATACACCTTCTACAACAATTTTTACATAGGGGCAGAAGGCGACATAAAGTGAGGGTCCTGACTTAGGTCATTCAAGGATTGGACCTGATGACTGTTTTCCTGAAGGCCGGTCTTCGACCTCAGGGGAAATCGGTTTAAATCCCAGCACTGCATTTTGCATTGTCCTGATTTGTTACAATAAGTGCAAAAGGGCCTTTGAGTTCCAGAGGGTCTATTGGTTGGAGGATTGTGGTAATTGTAATTGTGGGGGGTAGGAGCAGGGGCAGGTTTTCTAGGCAAGGGCGGTTCACGGTCAGAGGGAGCAGGCCGGGTGGCCTGCTCCTTTACAGCCTTGGTCAGTTGTTCAATGTCCTGCCTAACAGTCTGTAAGTCTGAGGCTGCAGCAACTGGCAAAGTAGATGACACTGGGGCGGGGACAGGTGACGGTGGTGGTATATGTCTGGCTACCACCCCTAGTGGCTCTTGAATGTGTGTGAGGGGTGCACAAATTTCCTCTAACTCAGTCCCGGACTCAATCACTTTAATTTGTTGGTTTTGGAACGCTAAAATTCTCAGCTGGGCTATGTCCCACTTATTACGTGCTCCATCAATAAATCTGTCCATTAACACCTTGTTGCACTGCTCGGGAGTTATATCATCTAATTTTTGGACAGTTTCTAGGGCATTCTGCCGGGCTACCGCATACACTCTCAAGGTGTCACCTGGCTTTTGTCGCCTTTCATACAGCTGGAGACATACCTCTGACGGAGAGTGTGACTCAAATACCTGGTACAGTCCTACAAAGATCTGCTCTACAGTCGCCTTCTCTGAGGCTGGCCAGGTGCAGACTTCCTCTAAATGCTGCTCCTGTTAGCAATTGCACCTATTGGTTAGGAGGGAAAGAGTAAAAGACAAACAAACTCTGGATCCTCTATTTGAAATCCCTCAAGGTAAAGGGGTCTCCATTGAAGGTAGGGAGGACAGGGTTCCCCATGAATACCAGTGCACCACTGTTGATACTGACTGCAGGCAGGGCTGGCAAGATGCTTGCTGCTGGGGCAGGTGATGACCTCGCTGCTGGAGATGAAGGGGCGCTGTCACCTGGTTGATCTGGAGAGCTGTGTTCTGACATCCTGTTGAATTTTGAGTGCATTGTCGCTTTAAGGGAAATAAATAAGGTGCATTCTCCTTTAAGATGCTTACTGTAGCACAGTAGTGGCTTTGACTTGACTGATGGGGGTACTGTAATGGATGCTCCCCCTCCATTTTACAGGCACCCGGTTGTAATTCGTCTTGCGACCAGACTTGCGGGCACTAACAGGTTAATACTGATAGCTACTGGCACCGGAGACTTGATACTGGCAATCATTGGTGTTTGCAGAGTCTGCACTGCAGCGGGTTCTTGACAGATAACAACAGAGACGAGCGCAGCAGCCGGAGCTTCCAATATGGATGCGCCCAGGTAACTTCCTGTTTTGGTCCGATCAGAAAAATCTTCCCCTGTGCAACAGAGGGCGGCTCTTTGGTTCCTCCTCGCAACACTGAAGTCAGCGCTGGGGACTAACGGGGTGGACCTGCGACCGCTTGCGTGCAGGAAATACCGTCCCTTTCAGGTACCACTTCTATACAGTTCACACAGTTCACAGTAGCAGATAACAATCTTTTCTTTACCTCCCCCTCTATTTCACAAGCCCCTCGGGTAAAACACTTTTCACTGGTAAAGTTTCGTACACTTTCTGGTGCAAACTTCATTCGCATTGGCATGCAATTTTCTGACAACACTGGACACAGTTCAGACTGGGCAAAGACTTCAGGCATAAGGCGCACACCCGTTTCCTGTTCGTAGGACGCCAAAAGTTGTTGTAGAGGGTGTGATGCAAAGGGCAGATGAAATTACCCTAGGGAAACATGGCATTAACCCCTTGTATTTGTGACACCAGGGCGTGGTTTATCCTCAATACCACCCAGAGGATCCTGGGCTAGGCTCGGGGCAATAATGACTCAGACGCAAAGTTACGGCCAGCGGTAGCTTTACTGAGGTTAGACAGGTGGAAAAGTCTATACAGTACAGTTCAGCCAGGGCCCACAGAGGTGACCAGTGACTTCAGAGACCTTAAAGGGGTTCTCCACCATAAGGTGATTTTAGTACGTACCTGGCAGACAGTAATGGACATGCTTAGGAAGGATCTGTGCTTGTCTTGGGGCTAAATGGCTATGTCATGAGATTACCATAACACTGTGGCTAGCTTTTTGTGAACTTGTATTTCCTGTTTGACTTATTATTTTTTTTTTTACTACAAATCCCACAATGCCATTTTCCTCCCTCTCACACATCATCCACCCCACCCATTGAAACAAAAGACCTGTGGTTTTCAATCCGGGTGCCTACAGCTGTTGCATTAGTTGCAGATTGATCCCTCCACCCATTGAAGCAGACAGGCTCCCTGTCATCAGCTGACTAGTGAGTCAGGTCTTGGCCGCAATGCAAGCTGGGAAAAATCTGAGACAACAGTCATTTTGTATGCTGGTAAAAATAAATAGTGGGGTGAAAATCACATAAGAATTGTGAGAAAACCGTCACACACAGGTACAGACACTATATTATGAACTACACTAACTTTACAGCCCCTGTAGCATCGTCAAATAAAAAAAAATCCTGGAATACCCCTTTAAGGGCTTGCTGGGACTTGTAGTAGAGGTGGACAATTTAGTGCAGGCCACGTTGACTAGACAGATGACTTTGACTTGACTGACTTGTGACTGACAAGACTGTGACTTACTTGCAGGTTTGTAGCTTGTGGCTGTAGACTGGACTTGAGGCCTCCTATGTCTCCGGACACACACTTAGGCACAACTTGACTGGACCTCAGCAAAGACTAAGAGAGAGAGTGCAGAGGCTCCACCCAGGGCTTATATGAGGGAGGCTCTGGTGGGGTCCTATTGGTCACCCCTAAGTCACCTGGTCACTGATACCTTCTGGGTAACAATCACATAACAAATCACATGGTAAACAGTCTTAAATATACAACACTCTTACATATATAACATAGGGATTATATACAATTACAATAAATGCAGGAGGGGCAGGGGACACTGCAGGAGGCTGCCTGACAGGGAAGCAAGGGTACAGGGTAACACCTCCCGTACTGGGCCAATATATATATATATATATATATATATATATATATATATATGAAAAAAATTAATCCTATAAATGAGGAGCTTTTTGCCAAATATTACCGTGTTTCCCCGAAACTACACCCTACCCCGAAAATAAGCCCTAGCAGGATTATCGGGGTGGGCTGCAATATAAGCCCTACCCCGAAAATAAGACCTAGGCAATGCCCGGGCTGCAAATATGCCGGCCCGGCTGCTTAAATGACAGTGGGCTTAGCCTATGATCAGCAGAGGCGGGAATCGCTGCGGCCGGTGATAGGCTGAAGGCTCTGAGATGTCCCAACACCAGGAAGCAGCAAGAGCAGCAGAGAACAGTGACGCCGGTTCCTTAGCAACGGGGGAATGGAGGACGAAGGTAAGTTAAAGTTTGTTTTTTAATATTTGCAGCCCGCGCACAGAAATACAAAGTACAGCGCAGCAGCTGATAATTATTTGGCAAGGGGGGGGGAGAAGCAGTGCTCATGGGTGACATACGGTGCGATTAGTCCCCCGATGCGGGGTGCAGCACTGGGCTGATAAACCGGCGGGGGGGGGGGGGGGGGAGTGGGGGGACAGACATTGGGGGGGCAATGTATGTTCAATGTACATACCGTAAATAAATAAGCCCTACCCTGAAAATAAGCCCTAGTGTGTTTTTTGTGACTAAAATTAGTGTAAGACCCGGTTCTTATAACACGGTATATATTAGTATCCAGATCTTTTTTGGGACAATATAAATAGAGGTCACTCACACATGATTCATGTGGAGATAAATCAAGTAACTATATCTACATTTTTAAGAGGCACTTACTACTGAGTTCTAATTAGTAAAAATTATGCTGATCAATAGAGTATTAAAAACATCTGGGCTTCATAATGGCAATATGGAATGTTTTCACGTATAAACTTTGCATTGACCATAGCCAAACCACTCAAACTCATCTATAGCGTATGTGAAACAAATCACAAATATTTTAGATTCTAACCAACCTGAATTGTTTATGAAATTCAGGCCAAATCATCATCCTCTCAATCTGTACTTCAACACTATAACCACATCTGCAACCATTACTGTTCAGGTTAGAAAAATTACCAATAGTCTACATTAAAATGTACTACAGCTGTGTGTCTATAGCGGTTATGCAGAGCTCTGTGTCTCCACGGTAACAGACAACAAACAAGCAATGCGTAGTCTGATTTGGTAAGTTATATTCCCTTCCATCTGTACTACTATACTTGTTGCTAATCTAGCAAATATACTGTATGCTGTGAGTATGTAGGGGACATATAGAATGTGATATGACTGCAGAAAATAGGCTTTGTTTTTGTTTTTTGTTTTTTTACTATAGAAACAGAGAGAACTGCAAAGGAGCTGAGTACTCAAAACGGTAGATTTTTAATAAAGTTTACAAAGTTTATATATTTTTCAGACATATGGAGAAAATGATCTGCCTTAATTACTATACAGATAGCCGATACAGACTATGTTCTTCGGAATAAATATCTGTGGTACTGGGTAAGAATTTAAGACATTTAAGAACATCTTGGCTAAACCGAACTCTGATCTTGAGCAAGTGTGACAATAGGCATGGAGACACAGCTGGCATATCCGCACTTCATTTTGCTCATTTCTCATCTAGGACATAGAACGCACCAAAAGTTACGCAATATTGGCTGCAACTTCCAGTCTGTTTGATCTCTGCCCCGAATAGAAAAGGACTTTTTTTTTTCTATAAATATAAGGGAATTTATAGAGCAATGTTCCCGTTTTTATGAACAAATCCATGTGAAACATTACATGGTATCAGATTTTAGTATTCAGCAGAAATCCGCTCTCAGGGTCCACAGAAGACTGCTCAAGTAAGCATTTTTAATGCAAAGTAAAGGTCACATTGCTGGAGTCTGCTTTCATTAATCCTTTGTGCCCTTAAAGCAGATATGATTGTAACTGGAGGAAAAAAATGATTAAAATGAAAGCCCTTGAAATTCATGAAAAGGAACAGTTTAAATGTTTTTGGTCCAAGTGTTTAATTTTTAACAGCTGGTCTGGTCGCGGCTTTTCCCTTTGTGCCATTGCTATGAAGTGTGTTGCCTTTATGCTTTGTTTTTCAGATGGCTTCTGCTAGAGAATCATGGTGATAGTTGTGGCAGAATCACAAGTTTATACAGAAACTATGGGCACCTCTTGGTGCTTGTCAATATTACCCCAACCCCATTTCCTAGGGGTGGACACAGAGAGTAAGGGCCTCAATGCAACAAGAGTATATGGGACCTTTAGTGTCAAGTCGACCCCTTAACAGGGTACTCTGTCCCTAGACATCTTATCCCCTGTCCAAAGGATAGGGGATATGATGTCTGCTTGCGGGGGTCCCGCCGCTGGGGACCCCAACGATCTTGGCTGTGGCACCCCAGACATCCGGTGCACGGAGCGAACTTCGCAATGCGGGGCGAGGCTCGTGACGTCACGGCCATGCTCCCTCAATGTAAGTCTATGGGAGGGGGTGTGACAGTGATGTCATGAGCGGGGCATAGGAATAAGGAAAACAGGCGCTCCATAGAGTAGTAATGTTAGCGATCCAATGGTGAGGTAATTATATGGTATGCTCACCCTGGGTGGTTGTGCAACTTCATACACAACAATTATGTAGGCGTAGAAATAGGGGAAGTCATCTGCTGCCCTCCGGTAAATATCAGGCAAAGGAATAAAAGGCTTCAGAGGGAACCCGGCTCCACGGCGCTGAACGACCATAACAGGTAAAGGATTAAAAGGATTTATTTGTCCAGAATGCAACGCGTTTCGCTGCGCATGCGCAGCTTCATCAGGCATCATGCTGCATTCTGGACAAATAAATCCTTTTAATCCTTCACCTGTTGTGGTCGTTCAGTGCCGTGGAGCCAGGTTCCCTCTGAAGCCTTTTATTCCATGAGCGGGGCATGGCCGTGACTTCACTAACCTATGCCGCTGTACCCGACACTCTTAACGAACACCGGGTGCAGCAAGGACATCGCGGGGGTCCCCAGCAGCGGGACCCCCGCCATGAGACATCTTTATTCCCTATCCTTTGGATAGGGGATAAGATGTCTAGGGGCGGAGTACCCCTTTAAGGCTCATAAAGCTACCTGGGCATACAGGTACTTCATGATGCCCATGTAGTCAACACCAGCAGCTTGGCAGAGACTAAAAACTTCCTGCTGTATCAACTGGGATCAAAGAAACCTCCAATTCCATCTATTTTCCATTAAGATGTTATGGTCCATAATGACTACAGCATCTAGGTGATTGGAGGGAGGCGGTTCCCTCCGTTTCCTATCTGTGCCCCACGTATAAGATCACGGATGCTAATGGTTGCCATAGTCTGCCGTAGGCCTGTCTACAAGCATTTTAGTTCATGTCAGATGTCATTACCTTCCCTTTTCCTAATTCTTGGCAAGACCATTCGATCAGTTCTCCTATCCCCTTCTTGTTAATATGGTCAATAGTTGAGAGAAACTTGTCACCACCTTTTTCCTAGAAAATACAGCTCTGCTTGGCGACTCCAACAGATTATGAACGGGGCCACGTGTAACCTCCGCTCCGTTCTGGCAAGAGACTCAGGAACCCATTCTTGGATGGTAGAAGGGTGGGGTTTTCAGCAGTTGTGTACAGTCATTCCCTATGCACAAAGTAGAGGATAAGTGTTAATAGTAGGGCGACCCCTTTAGGAAATACCAGGGCCCTGAGGCCAGTGCCTCTTATTGTTTCTAAGGCAAGTATGGTTTATATTCAAATAACTTATATTAAAGGGATATTCCAGGGATTTTATTATTTGACTATGATACAGGGGCTGTAAAGTTAGTGTAGTTCATAATATAGTGTCTGTACCTTTGTATGACTATGGTTTTGCAATTGTTCTGTGATTTTTGCCCCAATATTTATTTTCAACTGCATATAAAATTACTCAGGTTTCATTTTGCAACTTATTGTATTTTTGCAACAGCTGGAGGCACCCTGGTTAGAAAACACTGGTCTTTTGAATGGAATGCAGCTTATTTGTGTTTCAATGGGTGGGATGGCTGATGTGTGGGAGGGAGGAAAGTGATCTCACACTTACAAACAAGGAACTATGGAATTTGTAGTTTGAGAGAACAAACTTCAACAGGAAATAGCCAGTTCACAAAAAGATAGCCACAACATTATGGTAATCTCACAACATAGCCATTTAGCTCCAAGACAAGCACATATCCTTCCTAAGCATGTCCATTACTGTCTGGCAGGTACATACTAAAATTACCTTATGGTGGATAATCCCTTTAAAGTGTACCTGTCCTTTTTTCAAAAAACTGTTGACACGTCACACAGACATCTCAAACATTTTTATCAGTATGGGCCTCAGTGCTTAGACCACCACTAATCTCTAAATATAGCCAGGAGAAGCTTGGGATTTTGCTCTTCCAACACCTTGATCCCACTCATAGCAGGAGACGGGCTCCATAAACTTATAATGGACCCCATCTCCTAGAATGAGTTATGGTGAACACCAAATAGTGCTTAAAAATAACCACAAGGCTATGGCCAAACACTATGCTGAACCTACAATGTTAATGAACCCATCAGTTTTTAGGGCAAGATTCAGACCTTGGCAAGAAAAGCAAAAGCATGTTCTTTATAGGTAAACTTAGGGTCATCGTACTGTGAAAACACATGTTATTGCAATGGTCCCCAACCCAGTCTTCACGGCCCACTAACATTCCAGGTTTTTTCAGTTACTCCATTGGAATAGGACAAAATAAAAATTAAATCCTGGACTGTTGGTGGGCCTTGAGGCCCGGATTGGGGATCTCTGTGTTATAGGACTGTGATTGTTATGGGCCTAGGAAGTTCCTCGTGTGTGGGGTAAAGGGGCACTTGCTCCTAAGGAATCGCAATGGTGACAAACAAAGCACTAGTAAACTGCCCCAAAGATTATAATGCTCTACTCCATAAGTAGATGAGGTAGATAAAAACGTATATTTTTCTTGCAGAGCTGGACCAATGGAATTGGAAGAGACAAAACTCTTATGGTTATCAAGGAGTAGCGTCTATTGAAAGCACGTCAACGCTTTTCTGGCCCGAAATGGGCCCTTCATCAGGACTAGGTGCTAGTAACTTGTTCTGATGAAGGGCCTATTTCGGGCCTGAAACGCGTTGACGTGCTTTCAATAAACGCTACTCCTTGATAACCATAAGAGTTTGGTCTCTTCCAATTCCATTGGTCCAGCGCTGCAAGAAAAATATAAATTTTTTATCTACCTCATCTACTACTACCGACGACTCCAGGGAGTGTTCGGAAGGATTACGAGCTGCAGGACCAAAAGACTCACTCTACATGCGAACATAGGTGTTGTGCTCTTAGCGCAACACCAAAGGGTGAGTGAGATTCATATGTTTTCTTCTTTATGACCATTGTTTAACTGTACTTCACTAGGGGCGCGTGTCCTGTTTTTTCCTTTTTTCCCTCTATATCTACTCCATAAGTAGAAATCCTTTCCTCCATTCTATGACATCCTCATGTCACATTTTATTTTGCTTTAGCAAGTTAATTGTGAAAAAGTCAACTATATATCAGCGACAGCCTGTTTGCCCATATTACTTCTCCCTCCCTATATTTTACTATCCATTTAAGGGTAAAATATATTCCTTAAGTCGCGTATATATTTCTTTTAAATTGCATATTGCGTTTTTACACAGCAGGTTGCCTTCCAATATATTCATATTTTCCGGGTCTCCATGTGTGCTGGAGCCATAAATTCACACAGCTATAAAACCACTGGAATATGGACGTTTCTCATCGATCAGCTCAGCCCGGCATCTGTCCCTCTCGCACGTGTTTGAATACAAAAGCGCCTTCTCCTATCAAAATGCTTCCCTGCCAAAGCGAAAATAATATACGTTCTACTGTATAAATAATCTTTACACTTTTTTGGCTTCTGAAAAAAAAAAAGCGCTATCAGCAAGATGAAAGGAAAATTTGCTACACTTGTACTAAATTTCCCTGGGGGTTATAAAATATAGTTTTGATTCGGAGGGCAATCTTGTAGGAGCAGCGTGCAGTATTGATGTTTGTCATAGCGCCCATTCCTTCTGCCTGGTCCTGCAAGTAAGAGCTCCTTAAGTGAAAAGTTACAAGTTTCTTGTTAAATTGAATTTCTCTCCTTTTTGTCTTACAATTTATTGTACTGCTGCAATTTTTATAACTTGGTAAAAACTTGCTGTGGCATCATTTGTACAAGTGAAAGGCCATCTAATATCGAACAGGTTTCCTTCCAGAGCCGCTATTGCCTGAGCCTGAAGACGGATAGCTCGTGTCATTCCTGTTTCATAACATCCGTGTTTTTTGTTTTTTTATTTGTTTGCTTCTTAGACTGTTTTTTTCGTCAGGATGCTGGTCAGAACGCAATAAAAATGTTCCAAGTTTCGAGAAGGGAGAAAACTTATAAAAAATGATAACGGGAATGGAAGGCAGACTGTTCCATCTTATGTCTCAGGCTGCTGTGACAGAGATTTTTTTTTCAATTGGTGACAGATGTGTCACCAAATCACTAAATCTGAATGAGCAGTATAGAACCTGGGGTATAGCTAATTTGGGAGTTTAGCTTGGTGAAGATGGGCAAACGGCATAAAATGCCAGTCAGGGACTGTTACACAGTTCAAGTCCAACGCTTCTCCTGTAGTAAGCCAGTTGTATAGTGAGGGCCAGTTAAAGTGTTTAGTTAGTGCCGGACAAGCAGATTTGGGTTTGTTTTATGTCAAAGTTGATGCAGTTATGTTCATTTTGGCATAAAACAATCCAAAATCTGCTTTTTCGTTACTAACTTAACACTTTCACTGGCTGTCAGTACCTATAGGGTTAAAAGGTTCTGACAGGTTCATTGTTGTTTCTTGTTGCTGGGTTACACCCAGCTGTCTGGACTGGTCAGCTGACCTTGATGTGTGCACCTGTCCTGGCTCAATATAAGCTGGCAGTCTACTCCCAATCCTTGCCTGCTATAGAGCTCTGTGTACTCCTAGCTAGCATTTATATTGTATCTTTTATATCTTCTCCTGGCTTTGTGAATTGGCTTATCTGTAACCTCTTGGTATCGACTTGGACTGTGGACAGCGACTTATTGTATTTTCCCTAACTTATTGTAAGTAGGGACCATCACCGTGGTTACAGATCTGCTACCTAGGGAGGGTACTTAAGTAGGCAGGGATAGGGGAAGTAGGCGAGAATAGTGATCACTCCTTCCCTGCCCAGACGTGACACTGGTCATCACTATACAAGTGGCTTACTACCATTCACTCGACAAATCAAACTTTAAAGGTGTTACCTCACATCACTTACACTTGTCACAGTCTAGAAGGCTGCAGCCTTTCAGGCTACAATTTTCAACTCCCCATATTAAGCTAGTCTTGGTTTTTAGCTAGTTTTAACACCCAGTAACCAGCTATTTTCAGCACCCTTGCTGATCTAAGCTCGTCTGAAAACCTGAAAAGTGTAATGAAAGGACCTGCTGCCAATCTTGCTTTCCATTCCATAAAAATATAGGCCTAAAAATAAGACTTACCAAAAGTATCTTGTAAGCTAAGTTTTACCAGAGAATTTAGGCTCTCTTGTGTCTACATATGACAGCGACCTTGGGGAAAATACAGTACAGTGATCCCTGACCACCATTCCTGTCACTGTTACACTGTATAGGGGGCGCACAGTTGCATTACAGACTTTGTGTTGTTCAAAGATCCTTTTGCCACATGAGAAGATACTCGTCTTGTACATGGTGGATGGACAGTCTGATTCAGATCTTACATTGAGGCCTAGGAACTTGCTCTCATAGCTCTGTACTGAACTGTTTCCTTATGTGTCTATATTGGCATATAGGAAGCAGAATAATTTTTTTTGTGTGTGTTCTGTGAAAGTAGTAAAGAGCAGCTTCAAAGAGTATCTGTTGCTTTGAAGCATCCATGCTTTACAACGACACACTATTGATTTTAATGGTCACTGTGTAACACTTAGTTTTCCCTAAAGTTGATCTGCAGGGCCCCTCATGTATTACAGCCTATTGCCGTAAAATGTACCAAAGGTAAAATCCACTAAGGAAAATACTTCTGAATGTCTGGAATGCGACAGAAGAAAACCTATAAAATCACAGGCATACAGTAATGATCCATGAACTCGGAAGTACTGTATCTCAGAAGTCATATGGAGCCATAATACAGCCTTAGGCTATGTTCATGCACTGTTTTTTGAACCCTAATTTTACAGATAAAAAATACCGCATAATTATATTAATGCTTGAATAAAAAAATTTTTTTTTTTTGTTTTTCATCTGTTTTTGCTGCTGTGTTTGGCTCTATTTGTGGCCTTTTTATTTTCATTGTAGCAAATGTAGCTATTTTTATTTGTGGAATATTTAAAGGAAAACTGACAGCAGTGTAGGGTATCCACCTGGCTGGTATTTTATGGGCAAAACCAGTACAGTGATCCCTCAACTTACAATGGCCTCAACATACAATAGTTTCAACATACAATGGTCTTTTCTGGACCATTGTAAGTTGAAACCAGATGCAACATACAATGTTACAGACAGTCCAGATCTTTGAAACGTGTCAATGGCCGGAAGAACTGATCAATCAGAATGGGCAATTTACTGGTAAAACACCTGTATTACTGAAGTGTATGCACTGACTGATGTCTGGTAGCGTAGGGAGGTATTACATGTTCTGTACACTTTACCTGTGCCAGAGTTAGCTGCTCCTTTGGACACCAGGTGAGGGCGACTCCATGTTACTTTTTTAGGACATTGCGTGTGCTGTACAGGACCCGGAAGAAGCTCCTGTCCTCTACATAGACCAGTTTTTCCAAAGTAGGGAGCCCCCAGCTGTTGCAAAACTACAACTCCCAGCATGCCCGGACAACAGCTGGAGGCTCCCTGCTTGGGAAACACTGACATAGACCGTGATTTACAGCTCCCAGCAGATCTTTCTTACTTTTATATGGAAAGATTTGCTTTATCTATATTAGTTATCTACTTATTTTTCTTTAACTCTCACTTTTTCCTATTTTTGGATGACATTTTGGTGCCTTTAGAACCAATTACCAGGTTTCCATAGAGTTCTGGTCTCAACATACAATGGTTTCAACATACAATGGTCGTCCCAGAACCAATTAATATTGTAACTTGAGGGACCACTGTATTTTGGCCACCCTGCCACAATTTTAATATCATAAATACCAGCAATTCAATGGCCGGTATTTATCCAGTGGCGGTTGCTATCGCCAGTTCGGGATGCCCTTAACTATAAGCACGTCTTACTGTTTGACAGAGCAAAGAGCCATTGGCTCCTCAGCCTGCCAATCACTCTTGTGGCTGCCCGCAATGTGCAGGCAGCCACAAGAGGCCTGAGTGTCCTTCCTTTACGATTCGGCGCATGAGGTTACCTCATCATACATCGGAGCACAGGGCTGAGGGGAGAAGAGAGCATATGCTATGCAGGAGGCTGGCAAGTATTTTTTTCTGACAGTAGGGGCCTATAAAAGCAATTGAGTTGTTTTGTGGTGTATGAAGGAATGAAGTCTTCACATGTGTTTTTACAGCATTTCTGCGTGTTTTTACGATTTAGCTTTGTATTCCCAGAGGTTTTCGTAAATGACTTTTTTATGAAAAATCAGGGAAAAAAACACAACAAAAAAAGCAATGCGTGAACACAGCCTTGTGAGAGGTCTAGGAGAGCTGCAGTATACAGATAGAGCTGGGAGGGAAGGGGTGGGGACTTGGAGCTGCCAAGAGGGATCTAATAGGTTTGATGTCATTCTGTAGTTAACAGGAAGTCGACAGACCAGGACAGACCACTTCCTGAAACAGGTTAAAGCCATGTAATTTTCTGGTGGTCTGAATGCTGGCCACATGACCCAGGTACAGTAATGAAACATGTAGATACAGTGGTGCTGAAATGAAGCAAATGACGCAGTAGGACTAGTAATGGTATGTGTGTATGATATGGGCAAATAAAAAATAAAAAACTGGAGTGCTTCTTTATGCTAAATTTGTGTTTTTATAGGGCAACTATTTTCCTGGACATCCTACTGAAATATATAGACAGCATGTCTCCAATCTAAAACTGTCATAAAGATATATCTCCTGATCCCCTATCCCATGATAAGTATGTATGCATTTTTTGATGCATGGGGTAAGGGTAAGCTGCTTCCAGACTCATCTAATGGTATCTTATCTTTACAAGAACTAAAGAATCCTTGAAATCTAAGTGGCCAATCCTAATTCTCCCAGCAACAGGAGACCTAAAACAGGAGACCCATATGCAATAGATTGTCAGCCAATCTACCCAATACGGTGGGTTTGGTCAACATTAATGCAATATGTTTGATGGACTTTAAATATCTGCCTAGAGATTGTTCATCATATGAAGATAAATTCAATCCCCAGTAGACACATATTGGCAGAAATATGTCTTTTTTCTGTCTCAGAGTTCCAAGAGACTCCTAACAATAAGAACAATACTTCTTGATGAAGAGATGTCAAGACCTGAAGAACGTCATTCTCATCTATTTCCAATGAAAATTCCACTTTTCAGAATACAAAGTGGGATTTGCTGCAGAATGCGGGAATTATTTAACACTCTCTCAACTTTTGTCTTCAATATGTTGAGTAATTTTCGTGAGGAAGCTGTCAGTCTTGTGACATAAAACAGACAGAAGGCTGGTCAGGGCCTTTCCTCACTTGCATAGGGTGTTGGTAAACATGCGGCTGTGTCTGGTGCAGTTTACAGGATTTGTTCTGTTGGTGACACTTAATTGTTTGAAGTGAGAGAAGCATATGGCAGATTCTTCAAAGTCACAAGTATTCCTGGTGAGCTGGTGTAAAAACTCGTAAAAACGATAATTTATACACCGAAGGGCTTATTTTTATATTAATGTTCATGCACAAGAATATTTTCCATATGTGTAAAAGAGATATGTGCTAATGTAGGAGTTGGGTTCTTGTCACTCATTGTTGGGATTGGAGTGACTATGTTCCTCCTACTAGAGGACAGTAATTTGGCATGTTTTTCCCATGTTGCATTACCTTAAAGGGGTACTCCACCCCTAGGCATCTATCAAAGGATATGGGATTAGACCCCCGCTATCTCAGTTGCCTGCACCCCAGACATTGGGTGCACAGAGTGAACTTAACTCTCTGCCATCACGGTCATGCCCTCTCAATGCAAGTCTATCAGCACCGGAGGCTTGTGACGTCACGGCCATGCCATATCAATGCAAGTCTATGAGAGGTGGCGTGACTCTCCCATAGACCTGCTTTGAGGGGGTATGGCCGTGACATCATGAGCCTCCGGTGCTGAACCCTTAGCTCTAAACGAACGCCGGGTGCAGCGCGGAGATGGCGGGGGT
This sequence comes from Hyla sarda, assembly GCF_029499605.1. Classification (NCBI taxonomy): domain Eukaryota; kingdom Metazoa; phylum Chordata; class Amphibia; order Anura; family Hylidae; genus Hyla; species Hyla sarda. Next base: position 205,824,354 of record NC_079195.1, read on the forward strand.
CCCCAGCGTTGGGACCCCTGCGATCATGCATCTTATCCACCTTTAGATAGGGGATAAGATGTCTAGGGGCGGAGTATCCCTTTAAAGATTCTTTACTTTTTGAGAAATGTCTGCAAGTAGAATCAATGCCTTTTGAAAGACTGTTGTTACTGGCAATGGGTGTGGACCTGCTGTGCTATCCACCTGTTTGGCTTTTGGCCCCTTGCTTCTCACCCTTGTCCTTTTCCAGGATGAGGAAGCTGGACTTAGCAGAACATTTTCTTATAGGTAATGCTGAGCAGTGATAGGCTTGGGACTTAATTTGGGTGTGCACGCTGACTAGTTGACAAAAAGAGAGGGAGCGCACACGCAACCTATGGTCAGCTGTAGGAATAGCAGGAAACGTGATGAGAGGCTGTGATGAGAAGCATGACTGGGAACAGAAGGTACTGTAATAGTAATTCCTGCCTGAAGGCACAGCATTCCAACAGGATCGGGCTACTGGTGTTACCCATCAAGGGGCTAAGTAGAAGCTTCCTCAGAAGATCCCTAGGTCCCAGTCCCAATAATTGTCATGGATTGATTGCAGCCTTGTTGATCCAATAATAATGTAGTTAGGAACAGAACCTAGGGTTATCACCAGGATGTGACAGGCCAGAAGGATGGGAGGGGAGCATAGTCAGGAGCAGAACTGCGGATCAGAACCAGAGGTAGAACGACAGGAACCAGACAATCTATCTCAAGGGCAAGCAGAGAAACAAGGCAGACATTCACTCAGGATTCAAGTTCAAGAGCAATAGCAAAAAGAACTAGACCCACCACAGGATATGAACATTTGAGAGGGCCATGTGGTGTTGTGCTCATGTGAAAGCAACCTAAGATATCATACTCTGTTAAAATAAATATCCATAATCTGTCATAGTCTAAATAATCTGAAACAAATTGCATTTATAGTCTTGGTCCATGATTGCCACCCTTACTTCCAATTCCTGCCTCCAAGAAGCCTGGTGTAACGACAAATAGGCCATCAATATTTGATCATTGGGGATCTGACACCTGGAACCCCTGTCTGTTTGCAAGCACCACAGCCTCTTCAGTGTTTACTAGAGAGTATCCTTGCTTACACTGTACTATAAGTAATGGTGGCACAATGAACCACAACATTGTCCCGTTCAAGTGATGGATGAAGCCAGTAGAACAATGGCACTTAGCAGTTGGGTGGTTGTTAAAGGTTTTTCAAAAGACGTAGAAGCTTTTGACTGGCCTCTAACTGACCATGATGGTCCTTTAAATTAGAATGTCTGATAGTTTTTGTGCTATAATATAGAACTTTGCAGTATATGACTATGAGGCGATAGTGAAATGGAGCGTACACGTTACTTATTTACGCTGAGTCATTCGTAGAGTTGCTTGGATGGTTCCTAATCAGATGGAGCAATGAGCGGCCGCATCTCCCATTTTAATTGCGTTATCAAAATGTGGAAAATGTATTAGAATAGAACAATGCAATTTTATTCGGCTGATACAAATCTTTCGGTGACCTTTGCAGCTTAATGGGCATTTTATTGTGTAATCCATGTTTAGGTTTCAGCAAATGGCCCCGGATAACAAAGTTAACCTGCTTTTAAAGCCATGCACATCACAGTTATCTTGTTACGTCTTCAATCAAAGGGCTAAAGGACACGCAAAGCAAATCTTAGGTGAAACTGAAACCCGCTCCAAAATTTACTAAAATGATGATATCTTCCAGCGTTCCAAATATGAATTTTATTATTCTCTAAATTGAAAATTGAACTGTAAGATAATAGGATAATTCCTCACAAATATGGTGGCTGAAGGCCAAGACGGCAGACATCTCTATGCGTCCAATCCTTAAATAATGAGAAACAAAATTTTCAATTTTGCTATTCTTTTGCCAAAGAATTGCAAAGTGGAATGATAATCTATATATTTATAAAAATAATATCTATCTAGTGGAAAAGATCCCAGCACACGTAAAAAAATTCCATGAAGTGCAGTGTTTATTGTGTCCTCACAACATAAAGTGTGACGTTTCTGAGGCCTCTCGGAGGCGAGAGGCCTCAGAAACGTCACACTTTATGTTGTGAGGACACAACAAACACTGCACTTTATGGAATTTTTTACGTGTGCTGCAATCTTTTCCACTGGATTTATGTTGGATTCCCTGACCAGGAACCCGATGATGGCGTGCACCTTATACATTTTTCTTTTGGGCGGATGTGCTGCTTATTAGGATTTCTGTATCTATCTATCTATCTATTTATATATCTGTAAAACTCAATATATGTTTGTATATGCAAATCGTTCAAATAGCTGGAGATATTTAAATGAAATTTGGTACACACATTACGTATATACCAACTAAAAATATAGTAGAGTTAAACCCTAACCAGGTTATCCCAACCTCTTATTCTGTCCTCATATCACATCCTCATATCCTGTTCTCTTATCCCGTCTTCAAATCTAGACCTTATATCCTGAACTAGTATCCTGTCCTCATATCTTAACCTCATATCCTGTCCTCAAATCTCAACCCCATATCCCATCCCCCCCACTAACTATTCCCTGCACCTGTCTGCTGGACAGTCACCGGTATGTTTTAAAGTCCCGAGCAATCTCTACAATCCGAGAGTAACACGATCAGGAGATGTACAGGAAGTGTCATAGACTTGCATGAGACTTCAGACAAAAACAAATCCCGCTTTTGCAATTGGTTAGGGTTGATTTAACTCTACAATATTTTTAGCTGTAAATATATATGCCGCCCTTGTGTCATCATGACACTCCTAAGGGGATGCATATAATCCTGTATACTACAGGGAAACTCAAAAGGTCAAATATTATACATTTTTGATAAAGAGTTCAAACAACACCTGATATAAGGTTAAAAAAAATGTTTTTATTGAAATTACAATTAAAAAACATATAATATGTAAAATGGAGAAGTACTGTAATGGTCAGTCAATACAAAAGATAGGGCTTAAAAAGGAAGGTTGCTATATCATAATGGCCACAGGCTATCCAATGAAAAATGTGCAATATTTCAGCAGCATTTGCAATAATAGTATATATGTAAACAGGTGCATGCAACACAAATGAGCTGCATAGCACATATACCAAATACATGTACGGGGAAACAATATAAAGTGATATGTGCCTTGACAAAAATATCCTCATAAATAACTCACATTCGTCCTAAATAAAGGTTTCATGGAACATACATATGTCAAGTACATACAAAGTTCCCGTAAAGAAAGTGCAGTGGTATAAGGTGAATGTGGATGTAAGCAGACCATATGCAGGGATAGCATAGAGAAGCTTTGTAAAGCTAAATAATCTTACCCATGTGGGATAGCAACCGAAGCCCTGACCCCCTACGATCGTTTTGGTTTCCTTTTTTTTAAGCTGACATATAAGTAACCTTTACCAAGTTTCATCAAAATATCACCAGCCATTTGGAAGTTATGCCGAAACATACATGCATATATACATACATTGACCTTGATTTACTATTGTAAACCCGACATGTTTTATCATGTTTGAGTGCCAGATTCTGGCACAGAAATTCTGTCTGCGCCATAATGTGCGCCAGATTTGAAAAAAAAAACAGACTAACTCTTCATATTATTGAGAAAACCCGAAAAAGGGGCGTGATCGGTGGGGAAAGTGGGCGTGGTTGCAAAAAGGGGGCGTGTCCCCGCCATTTTCACAAAAACCAAACGTTTTTACTAAGGTTTTCACAGAAAATATGGTGGATTTGAACTGAGGAAAACCCTACAGATCAGAGCATGTGTAAAAAAAAGCAAAATGTTGGGAAACCTTAGTAAATACTGTGGAAAAAAATTGTAGGGCATTAAAACCCACAAAGAAACCTACACAACACTCTTAGTAGATCAGGGCCATTGAGTGTATATATATATATATATATATATATATATATATATATATATATATATATATATATATCATATAACAGAAATTAAAACAATTGACTTGTCTTTATGGGGTAAACAGTATGAGTTGACAGTTGACATTTTGGCACTGTTACGCCTAGCGCTCCGGGTCCCCGCTCCTCCCCGGAGCGCTCACGGCGTCTTTCTCCCTGCAGCTCCCCGGTCAGCGCTGACCGGGAGCGCTGCTCTACCATGGCCGTTGGGGATGCGATTCGCACAGCGGGACGCGCCCGCTCGCGAATCGCATCCCAGGTCACTTACCCGTTCCCGTCTCCTGCGGTCATGTGCTGGCGCGCGCGGCTCCGCTCTCTAGGGCGCGCGCGCGCCAGCTCCCTGAGACTTAAAGGGCCAGTGCACCAATGATTGGTGCCTGGCCCAATTAGCTTAATTGGTTCCCACCTGTTCCCTGGTTATATCTAGTCTCCTCCCTTGCACTCCCTTGCCGGATCTTGTTGCCTTAGTGCCAGTGAAAGCGTTCTTTGTGTGTTTATACCCTGTGTACCAGAACTTCTGCTATCTCCCCTGACTACGAACCTTGCCGCCTGCCCCCGACCTTCTGCTACGTCCGACCTTGCTTCTGCCTACTCCCTTGTACCTCGCCTATCTTCAGCAGCCAGAGAGGTGAGCCGTTGCTAGTGGATACGACCTGGTCACTACCGCCGCAGCAAGACCATCCCGCTTTGCGGCGGGCTCTGGTGAAAACCAGTAGTGGCTTAGAACCGGTCCACTAGCACGGTCCACGCCAATCCCTCTCTGGCACAGAGGATCCACTACCTGCCAGCCGGCATCGTGACAGGCACTAAATTCACTATTAATGGCCACCGTACATAGAAGGGCATACACTGCCATGATATGTGCTCATGTGCCTATAACATTTGGTCTAGTGTTTTTACTCTAGAGGCAGCAAATGGTTTGTAATACATTTTGGATATTTGTTGACTTTTTTTTTTTAAAGACATGAGATTTGTCTTTTATTTTGACTGTTTAATCTCATTTAAGTCTAAGAAATTTAGATTTTCTCTCCCCAAACCTGCACCTGGTAAGTCATTTTATCTTTCGGCAAATGTTGCCTTGGACACCAACGTTCCCGTCTGTGCTCTGCTCGTTGAGCTTGCCACCAATTCAAGTCATAAAGAGGTTAAAATGAAAACAGAAGCGCACATTGCCTCATCCCCCCATCCTGTACATGGACCCTCCTTAGCTTGGCTTCCTATATCATTTTATTTCGGATGAGCTTGCGAAATAGAGAAAATTAAACCACTACATTGGTTCCTTCATAAGAATTCAATTTCTGAAAATGTCCCCCATAAGACTCTAAATGACTTTTACTATGGATTCTGATTTTAAAGAATAATCGCTCCTTTTGTGATAATGCGAGCTATCATGCAGTTACTTTATTATAGAGCAACAGACTGTCGAAAAGTGGTTTTTAGAAAGACATTCATTAGTGTAATGGAGGAGAGCCAGGATGTTTTCCCCTTATTGTAAAAGAACAAATGGTGAACACGCAATTTAAATTCTAAATATTTTGGGCCAGGAACTGCCGACTCAGTGCGCCAGGTTGCAAATTGTTCTGGAGAAATGAGAAGAGCTTGTGCCCAAAAGATCCTTTAGCGACGCAATGCTTTCCCTCCGTTTACATTCGGAGAGAGGGTGGTTGTAGTACCTGATGCGTTGCGATAGTGTTGTGGCTTTTAGTTAGCGGACTCTGCAATAAAATTAAGTACTTCTGTTACAGATGAGTGGATTTTAAATTCCCCCAAAAAGTGGGCGCCTCTGTTTTGTTATTGTACGGAATTGGAGACCCATCAAAGGAATACAATTCTGCAAATGTAAAAAAGAATCTTAGCTCTTTGTATGCAAATACAGTATCGGGTCAAATGGAAATGAAGAAATGTATGTATTGGATTATTTCACAACTGGACAAGGCAATGTTGCAAAATTAAACATATCTTTGTCTTGGTTTGGTCTCTGTCTAAACATTAAAGGAAAATAAAAGATAGACAGCGTCCGTAGTGTGATAACGTTGATGCACAATTAAGGCTAGAGGTAAAAGAGCGACACCCAGGTAAAGGGAAATGAGGTTTATTCACCCATGATGCAACGCGTTTCACAGATAGACTGCTTCATCAGGCAATGCCTGATGAAGCAGTCTATCTGTGAAACGCGTTGCATCATGGGTGAATAAACCTCATTTCCCTTTACCTGGGTGTCCTTTGCAACGCCTGATGAAGCAGTCTATCTGTGAAACGCGTTGCATCATGGGTGAATAAACCTCATTTCCCTTTACCTGGGTGTCCTTTGCAACGCCTGATGAAGCAGTCTATCTGTGAAACGCATTGCATCTTGGGTGAATAAACCTCATTTCCCTTTACCTGGGTGTCCTGTGCTCTCAATCCCGTCACCATATTGGAGTTCCTGTTTTTGCTGTAAACATTAAAGGGGTATTTCAGGATTTTTTTCAGCCGTTGAGCCCATGATTTCAAGTTTTAATACTGTGTATATTTTTCTATTACCTTCATGCACTTTGTCCCTTTTTTATGCATAGGACCCTCACCCAGAAATGCTGTAGTGGAAGTCTTTTTATTTTACTGTTGTCTTTAGCCTTTCTCAGCTTTCCAATATGTCATATGTCACGTGGTCTCCAGGGGGCGTGGCTATGCTGCAGTGGGTGGGTGGGTAGCATTACTTCAATAAATCCCTTCCACCCTACTATCCACCCTAATATCCAATATTCGCGAATTAAATAAATATTTGCATTGCGAATATTCGTGCCCAACACTAGTGCTGAAGGAGAAAGGCACGGAGAGCCCAGGACATTGGATTTAAAGGGGTACTCTGGTGAATAACAAATGTTTCTAAATCAACTGGTGCCAGAAAGTTATACTGATTTGTAAATTGCTTATTTTTAAAAATCCTAAACCTTCCAGTACTTATCAGCTGCTGTATGCTCCACAGGAAGTTGTGCAGTTCTTTACACTTTGACCACAGTGCTCTCTGCTTCCACCTCTGTCCGTGTCAGGAACTGTACATAGCAAACCTCTCCTGCTCTGGGCAATTCCTGACACGGACAGAGGTGTCAGCAGAGAGCACTGTGGTCACACTGGAAAGAACTACACAACTTTCTCTGGAGCATACAGCAGCTGACCAATACTGGAAGAATTTTTTTTTTTTAATAGAAGCAATTTACTAATTTGTATAACTTTCTGGCACCAGTTGATTTAAAAACTTTTTTTTTTCCCCCACCAGAGTACCCCTTTAAAGAAAGTTAAAACATCTATATTCTTTAGGGCAGAGGTCTCCAACCTGTGGACCTCCAGATGTTGCAAACCTACAACTCCCAGCATGCACGGACAGCCAACGGCTGTCCGAGCATGCTGGGAGTTGTAGTTTTGCAACATCTGGAGGTCCGCAGGTTGGAGACCACTGCTTTAGGGTGTAATGTCGGTCAAACGCCACACACCAGCTTAAGTAAAGTGTGTCGGCATTGCACCCTTAGTTAGGAGTTAGTTCTGTAAAATGAACTTGCTTTGTCTTTAAGTCTATTTTTTTGCACATTTGCCGAGACGTTGTCAGACTAAAGTCTTCTAAGCCGCAGAAAGCCCGAGCTTTATTGGCTGTAGCTAATTGACTAGCATTAGCGTCTTCTGATTATAGAATTCTGAGTGCAAATCACAAGACACCTCTGTCTGAATACCGCCACATAGTTACACCATCATTATCTGTCTGTAGCATTAGTGCCAATTGACCTTAGCATATGATAATGACTTTTTTGTAAGGTTGTTCTCTTCAGTCAAAGGAAGGCAGAACAAAGTACCAGCCTTTAATGATGGATCCAGAATAGGTTGTCCTCATTAAAACAATTGCTGTGGTCATGATTGAGACACACATACACTTCATCCTCAAGAACCCTTCAAGTTGTATCCTTTCTTGATAAGGATTTCACTCCGCTCTCTGCAGTTTGCAGCTCAGAGTCCATTGAACTTCTTTTGCCTTGAAAACGTAAGCTGGTTACAAATGAGGGGCAGACAGAAAAGGAACATTACAAGCGGGAAAGAAATATAAAAGTATGCTGCCAGTTTGCATATGTGGCAGAGGGATTGTAATTGTTTTCAAAGTTTGGGTTCACATATGTCCGGCATCCGGCAACGCAACTGATGACACGTTATCATTAGTTGTACGGCATCCGCCATCCATTGTTTCTGGACGGCGGATGGTTGGACACTCTGGAGGGCACCGGACAGGGGAACATAGCTTGCTGCGTTCCCCCGTCCGGTGCCCTCCGGCCTGTCCAACCATCCGGCGTCATAATCGAGACGCTGGATGATTGTGAACTGTCCCAATGGGATCAGTTCTAGCATCAGTTTTTCTCCGGTGCACGCCAGAGGTAAACAATGCCAGACAACTGATACATATATGTGAACCCAGCCTTATTTACACATTGGACCTGATTTACTATTGTAAACCCAACCTGTATTGTCGGGTTGTGCACCAAAATGGGGCGCTTTGCGGCACAAATTGTGTCTGCGCCAGAATTTGCGCAAAAAACAAACAAAAAACAAAAAGAAAACAACAACTCTACATTTTACTTAGAAAACCTGAAAAAGGGGTGGGGTTGTGATTACCGAAAAGGGGGCGTGTCCCTAACATTTCTGGTGCAAATTCTGGCGCACAACTTGACAAAACATGATGGCTTTACAATAGTAAATCAGGATCAATGTGTTATTGTGCTTGCTCCTAAAATAGCTTGTATGTTTATTGTCACACCTCGAGAAACTCATCTTATTATCATCCAAAGACATAGAACACGTCCTGCACTCACCGCTTCAGTTCTGGTTAGACGGCTCCCATCTTGATCTGTCCCTCCGGCACAATGGACAAGGGTGGCGTGGGGCGCTCTGAGGCCTCTGAGCTCCCCACGCCACCCTTGTCCACCGTGCCGGAAGTACAGCCCGAGATAAGAGCCATCTAACCAGAACTGAAGCGGTGAGTGCAGGACGTTTGTCTTTGTCTTTGGATGATATTATTCTTATTGCTACTATTTGTCCTAGCACCACCGCTACTGATTCATCTGGTTTTTGCCCGATCCGAGCCTTGTCCATCTCGGTTAGCTGCGCGGATAAGGTATCGGTGCCACTTGTCTTTTTCTTTATTACTAATCTTATTATGTCAATAGTTTGGAAAATTACTGGTATGAAACATCATCTAACCAGTAATGTTGAGCGCAAATATTCGAAATGCAAATTTTTACTGCGAATATCGACACTTTGTGATTTCACGAATATTTAGAATATAGCGATATATATTTGTAATGACGAATATTCATTTTTTTTTCTTCACAGTGCACATCACAACAATGATGTGTAATCTGTAAAAAACAAGTGATCATCCCTCCCTGCTTCCAGCTTGTGGAGAAGGCTAAAGAAGGCTCCAACATTATTTACTTAGAATGTGTGGAGCATGAATATTTCGTATAGGCGAAAATTCAAATATTCGCAAATATTGGCACTTCCAGAGGACACTGATCCATTCCTTCTTTTAGGAGAAAGATATAATTGCGCACTATGCAAATTTCATTACGAATTCTCACATGGAAACAAAGGGAACGAACATAGCGAATATGCAAATTTCACGAACATAGGATGAATATTCATCCGTATATATGCAATATATTGCAAATTCGAATATGGCCCCTGTCATCACTACTAACCAGTGCAACAATAAATAACTGATATAACACTACTGCTTGTCAGGATCCGGACTGGCGGCTGGTGAGGACACAGGAAGTGGATCCTCTGTGCCAGAGAGGCGATGACGTGGGTCGTACTGGGAGATCGATTCTAAGTAGTTACTGGTGTTCACCAGAGCCCGCCGCAAAGCGGGATGGACTTGCTGCAGCGGTAACTACCAGGTCGTGTCCCCCAGTAGCGACTCGACCTCTCTGGCAGCTGAGACTGGCGCAGTACACAAGGACTAGACAGAGGCGAGGTCAGACGTAGCAGAAGGTCAGGGCAGGCGGCAAAGGTTATTAGTCAGGGGCAACAGCAGAAGGTCTGGATACATAGGCAAGGGAACACACTAAACGCTTTCTCAGGGCACAAGGCAACAAGATCTGGCAAGGACAGGAAGGGGAAGTGGGTATTTATGTGTTAGGGAGGTGATTAGACTGATTGGGCCAGGCACCAATTAGCGGTGCACTGGCCCTTTAAATCTTAGAAAGCCGGCGCGCGCCCTAGGGAGTGGGGTCGCACGTGCCGAGACGAGACAGACACCGGAGGAGGAGGGTGAGTGGAAGGGGGTGCGATCCGCCAGCGGACATGACCCGCCACGCGGATCGCGTCCCCGCCGGCACGAACACAGTAGAATGCCGCGAGCGCTCCGGGGGGACAGCGCGACCCGGGGCGCTCGGTGTTACACTGCTGCTTAATGTTTTCATAAACCTAAAGGGGTACTCCAGTAAAAAGTTACTAAAAATTTTTTATAATTTATCAGGCTGCCTGCTTAAACAAACAAAAATTACTGTACTTACCTTCCTTGCTCCTCCATAGCCTCCTTGGGGTTGATATGTTACCTCTATGCCCAGTGATGCTACAGGAGGAGCGAGGGAGGTAAGTACAGTTTTTTGTTTGTTTAAACAGGCAGCCTGGGCATATTTATAGAAAACAAAAACTACTTTTTGCCAATGTACCCTTTGAATGTTGATTTTATTTCATACATTTTACATTATTTGTGATATTTCAGGGGTAAACAGACCTAATTCTCCTACAATATATCAATTAAATATATCAATTTGACATTAGACTGTTTTATTACTGCATGTTCTATATGTCAATGGTTTAATACATAACGTACCTGTCAGAACACGTGGGGTTAAACGGTTCTGACAGTTTTCTTTGTTTTGTTTTTGTTCAAGGGCTATGCCCAGCTGCCTGGACTGGACAGCTGACCCTAAATAGAGCACCTGGTCTGGCTCCTATTTAAGCTGGCAGTCTTTTTTCATACCTCGCCTGCGAAAGAACTCTTACTCCTAGCTAGCATTTGTATTGTATCTGGTATTTCTGGCATATTTGAACCATTGGCTCCGCTTTATGACTCTTCTCCCGCTTCTGCGATTTGGCATTTGTGTAATCTCTTGGTATTGACTTGGCTTGTGGACTTTAACTTATTGTGTGTGTGTATGTTTAGTTATTATTTCTGTTAGTGTGTTTGATTTCATACAGTGTCCTGACCTCTGTCTGTATTATAGTTTATTTTGTTGACGTTTGACTCTCTGCACGTATTCAGGCAGGTACTGTCACCGTGGTTGTGGATCCGTCGCCTAGGGTGGGTATGCAAGTAGGCAGGGCAAGTGGTAGCAAGTGAGTTTAGGGCTTCACTCTTCCCTGCCCATAAGTGACAGTACCCAAGCCTCTCCCATGGGCTGTGATATGATCAATCACTCCAGCTCTCCTATATACTTGATCACTCCTTCTCCAGCTCTTATATATGCTTGATCACTCCTTATTCAGCTCACCTTTATGCTTTATCCCTCCTTCTCCAGCTCTCATATATTTTTGATCCCTCCTTCTTCAGTTTTCCTATATACTTGGTCACTCCTTCTCCATTTCTCCTATATACTTGACCCCTCTTTCTTCAGCTCTCCTATATACTTGGTCACTCCTTCTCCAGCTCTCCTATATACTTGATATTGTTATGCCGAGCGCTCCGGGTCCCTGCTCCTCCCCGGGGTGCTTGCGGCGTTCTTCTGTGTGCAGCGCCCCGGTCAGACCCGCTGACCAAGAGCGCTGCACTGTTATCGCCGGCGGGGATGTGATCCACGTAGTGATCCACGTAGACCGGCGGGTCGCATCCCAATCATCTCACCTGTCCCGTTCCCCTGCTGTCACGTCCCGGCGCGCACGGCCCCGCTCTCTAGGGCGTGCGCGCGCCGGCTCTCTGAAATTTAAAGCACCAGCGCACCACTAATTGGTGCCTAGCCCAATCAGTGGTAATCACTCCCAAACATATATAAACCCACTTCCCCTTCCTGTCCTTGCCGGATCTTGTTGCCTTGTGCCCTGTGAAAGCGTTATAGTGTGTTCCCAAGCCTGTGTACCCAGACCGTCTGCTGTTGCCCCTGACTACGAACCTCGCTGCCTGCCCTGACCTTCTGCTACGTCTGACCTCGCCTCTGTCTAGTCCTTGTGTACCGCGCCTGTCTCAGCTGTCAGTGAGGTTGAGTTGCTATCGGCTGGTGCAAGGGGTTACCTGCTGCTGCAAGTCCATCCCGCTTTGCGGCGGGCTCTGGTGAAAACCAGTAACCTCTTAGACTCCGTTCTCCTGGTATGGCCCACGCCATCACCTCACTGACACAGAGGATCCACCACCAGTGTCCTCTCCGCATACCAGTCCGGATCCTGACAAGTATATTTCTCCAGCTCTCCTATATGCTCGATCACTCCTTCTCCAGCTCTCCTATATACTTGATATACTTCTCCAGCTCTCCTATATATTTGATCCCTCCTTTGCCAGCTCTCCTATATACTTGATCACTCCTTCTCCAGCTCTCCTATATGCTCGATCACTCTTTCTCCAGCTCTCCTATATACTTGATCACTCCTTCTCCAGCTCTCCTATATGCTCGATCACACCTTCTCCAGGTCTCCTATATACTTGATCACTCCTTCTCCAGCTCTCCTATATACTTGATCACTCCTTCTCCAGCTCTCCTATATACTTGGTCACTCCTTCTCCAGCTCTCCTATATACTTGGTCACTCCTTCTTCTTCTCCAGTTCTCCTATATACTTAATTACTCCTTCTCCAGTTCTCCTATATACTTGATCAACTTCGATTTACCATGTCACTTATTCTCTAGTTCTCCTAAATGGCAGATTCCTCTTTCCTGGTCCTCCTATATCAGTGTTCTCCAAACTGTGGACCACCAGATGTTACAAAAATTCAACTCCCAGCATCAACTCCTACTCACCCTACTCCTTCTTAAAGGAGTAGTCCGGCGTGCACTTTTCTAATTTTTTCCTGTCCAGGCTTCAAAATAAAAGAAAACAAACTTTCTCTTACCTGCCAACGAGCCCCCGGAGCTCCGGTACACTCCGGTACAGGTGTTCGGTCCCCGGGCTGTATTCTTCTTACTTCCTGTTAGCCCGACATGTCACACGGAGCTTCAGCCTATCACCGGCCACAGCGATGTCCCGCCTCGGCTGGTGATAGGCTGAAGCTCCGTGTGACGTGCTGGGCTAACAGAAGAAGAATACAGCCCGGGGACCGAACACCTGTACCGGAGTGTACCGGAGCTCCGGGGGCTCGTTGGCAGGTAAGAGGAGGTTTGTTTTCTTTTATTTTGCAGCCTGGACGGTATAAAATGAGAAAAGTGTGTGCCGGACTACTCCTTTAAGCTTTCCTATATGCCAAACCACTTCTTCCAAATACCAGTCCCCCTCTCCTATTTACCCTCACATCTTCCTCACCTCTACATTGGCCAAGACACTTCTACCTCAACTGTGTTCTAGACTTCTCCTTCTATTGTATATGCCAGAACTATTGCTGTCAAATCATTCCAAGTACTAAGAATAATAAATAATAGTAAATAATAATAGTAATAATTAACCAAATAAATAAAAAATACCCGTACTATTTTTAAATAACATTGGTTAGAAATAATACAGAACAACCAGTCAGATCATAAATGGATGGTAAAAACCAAACAAAAAAAAAACTAAAAAACCTGGCATCTAAAAAGTCTTGATCCGTTGAAGTGTTATTAATCCATTCAGACATGTATAATTATAAGGCTATCTTTTATTGCTTGCTTTGGCCGCCGTATCCAGGACCCCTTGCTGTGCCCACCCCAGGGAGTTCAGTCTTCCAGCTACTGACATTTTCACTGCTTGTCAGTATGTAGGTAGATTTTGCAGAATTCTCAATCCTTGTACAGCACAGATGGTGTGGATAGCAGCGCAAATTAGCATAGGGACCAATACCAGTCAAAGATGAGCGGCTGCTCGGATGCAGACAGGTGTGCAGATTTAATGTATAAAATAAAAGAGGATAAAAGCAGATATAGCAATTAGTTTCCAGTCAGGAAGCACAGCTTACGCTTTAAAGGGGTACTCCGGTGGAAGACTTTTTTTTTTTTTTTAATCAACTGGTGCCAAAAAGTTAAACATTAAAATTACTTTTATTAACCCCTTAAGGACTCAGCCCATTTGGGCCTTAAAGGGGTACTCCGGTGAAAACCTTTTTTCTTTTAAATCAACTGGTGGCAGGAAGTTAAACACATTTGTAAATTACTTCTATTAAAAAATCTTAATCCTTCCTGTACTTATTAGCTGCTGAATACTACAGAGAAAATTCTTTTCTTTTTGGAATGCTCTCTGATGACATCACGACCACAGTTCTCTCTGCTAATAATAATAACGCTTTATTTATTGTTGTCCTTAGTGGGATTTGAACCCAAGTCCCCAGCACTGCAAGACAGCAGTGCTAACCACTACATGGGTGACAGAGGGGTGTACATGGGTGTACATGGGTGACAGGGGTGTAGAGGAGAGTACATGGGTGGCAGAGGGGTGTAAAGGGGTGTACATGGGTGACAGAGGAGTGTAGAGGAGTGTACATGGGTGGCAGAGGGGTGTAGAAGACTGTACATGGGTGACAGGGGGGTGTCGGGAGTGACGGGTGGACAGGAGTGACAAGGTGGTAACAGGGGTGACAAAGAGAAAGTGGGGTGTACATGTGTGACAAGGATGTGGTCAGAGGCGTGGACAATGGGGGGTGAACATGGGTGACTCGGGGATGGACAGGGATGACAGAGGGGTGGACAAGGGTGACAAGCGGTTAAAAGAGGGGTGGACAGGAGGGACAAAGAAGGGTGGACTGGGGTGAAAGAGGGGTGAATGGGGGTGGACATAGGTGACAGGTGTAGACTGGGGGGTGGTCAGAGGGGTGGACAGGGGGGGTGAACATGGGTGACAGGGGGATGGACAGGGGTGACAGAGGGGTGGCCAAAGTGGACATGGATGACAGGAGGGTGGACACGGGAGATATGGGGGTAAACAGGGATGACAGGAGGGTGGACAAGGATGACAAGGAGGATAAAAGAGGGGGGGACGGAGGGGTGAATAGGGGGGGTGAACATGGGTGACAGGTGGTGACAGGGGGGTGGACAAGGTGGACATGGAACAGGAGGATATATATGGGTGAGGGGGGGAGGATGGACTTGGGTGAGGGGGGGGTGGACATGGGTGAGGGGGGGTGGACATGGGGGGGATGGATATGTTACAGTACCTTAAGCAAACCATTTTTCTTCCCCGTTCTTCCCCTCTCCGGCAGGGCACTGACTCAGGGCTCCGGCAGGGCAATCATTCACTGCACCGCAGGGGGGAGGGGGACACTGGGGCAAGCTTCCGCATACTTCCCCTCTCTGGGCCGCAGGGGGAGGGGGAAGCTAAGGGACCCTGGGGGACGTAGGGGTACGCTGAGGCCTAGAACAGCAGCCCCTGATCATGTGACTCCTCCTCCATGTGACTGATCACATGACAGTGACTTCTTCACAGGTCCTGTTACAGCCTCAGGCGCACGCACAGCGCACACAAACTTCCCTCCCCCCTGCAGGGCCGGGGAGGGAAATAAAAAAAAAAAAAACATTTGACAGCAAAATCCCGTGGCACCCCGGTTGGGAATCACTGCACTAAGTCATGCAGGTGCTTTACATGTCTTTTTTATGTGTTTATGTGTGTGTAGATTCTGTATTTGTCTCAAAAATACCTCTGTTCTGCTGCTCACTCATTCTGACATCCACAGCTCAGGAAGGGGTGTGTCCGAGGCAAGCACTGAGCCCACCCTCACCCACTATGCATTCACTTCCTCCCTGAGTCTGCTGCACTGTGCTGGGTCTCTTAATCCAATCACTGCAGGCTGTTCTGTAACCCCGTCATTTCTGTTTTTTTAGACAGGAGTCTGATAGGCAGGACAGGAGTGAGCACAGAGGAGTGCTAGTCCCACCCTCACTTCCTGGACTTTGTCCCAGCCTGTGCTTCAGCTGGGACAAAGATGATGCTGCAACCAAACAGGATTATGTTCTGGATGGTATGGGGACTCCTAGTGGTCTTTTTTTTTATCGCCAAGATGTACAACATGTAAACAGTTTTTAATGCTTACAGTGCCCATTTAAGGGTATGTATTATACAGTGGGGCAAAAAAGTATTTAGTCAGCCACCAATTGTGAAAGTTCTCCCACTTAAAAAGATGATGGATGCCTGTAATTTTCATCATAGGTATACCTCAACAATGAGAGACATGAGAACAAAATCCATAAAATCACATTGTCTGAATTCTGAAGAATTTATTGGCAAATTATGGGAGAAAATGAGTATTTGGTCACCTACAAACAAGCAAGATTTCTGGCTTTCTCAGACCTGTAACTTCTTCTTTAAGAGTCTCTTCTGTCCTTCACTCGTTACCTGTATTAATGGCACCTGTTTGAACTTGTTATCAGTATAAAAGACACCTGTCCACAACCTCAAACAGTCACACTTCAAACTCCACTATGGCCAAGACCAAAGAGCTATCGAAGGACACCAGAAACAAAATTGTAGACCTGCACCAGGCTGGGGAGACTGAATCTGCAATATGCAAGCAGTTTGGTGTGAAGAAATCAACTGTGGGAGAAATTATTTGAAAATGGAAGACATTCAAGACCGCTGATAATCTCCCTCGATCTTGGGCTCCACGCAAGATCTCATCCTGTGGTGTCAAAATGATCACAAGAACGGTGAGCAAAAATACCAGAACCCCATGGGGGCACCTAGTAAGTGACCTGCAGACACCTGGGACCAAAGTAACAAAGGCTACCATCAGTAACACACTACGCCGCCAGGGACTCAAATCATGCAGTGCCAGACGTGTCCTCTTGCTTAAGCCAGTACATGTCCGGGCCCATCTGAAGTTTGCTAGAGAGCATTTGGATGATCCAGAAGAGTATTGGGAGAATGTCATAAGCTCAGATGAAAACAAAGTAGAACTTTTTTGTAAAAACTCAACTCGTCATGTTTGGAGGAGAAAGAATGCTGAGTTGCATCCAAAGAACATCATACCTACTATGAAGCATGGGGGTGGAAACATAATGCTTTGGGGCTGTTTTTCTGCAAAGGGACCAGTGATCCGTTTATAGGAAAGAATGAATGGGGCCATGTATCGTGAGATTTTGAGATCCATCAGCAAGGGCATTGAAGATGAAACGTGGCTTGGTCTTACAGCATGACATTGATCCCAAACAGGCCGGATGATGTGCATGTGCGCGGAATAGCCGGTTATCGCCTCTGAGCGCACACAGCCTTACCTCTGCTCTGATCCCTTGGATGTCTCCACATAGGAACGATTGAAGTCGAACTTGGCGGTGAGTGCAGATATACCCTTTTTTCCTTCTTCTGACAGATGATATTGCCAGCTATCTTTTCTGCTTATCCTAGCACCACCGCCCGGCTAGTTCCCAGCCTATTGGCTCAGCTGAGTCTGTTACCTCGCTGGACAGCTGTATCGTCAGACTCCTGTTCACATGTTTGGTCCAGTCCTCATTTCGTCTACCCATACGTATTGATACCAAACACACCACCCGGGCAACGAAGGAGTGGTTTCGTAAGAAGCATTTCAAGGTCCTGGAGTGGCCTAGCCAGTCTCAAGATCTCAACCCCATAGAAAACATTTGGAGGGAGTTGAAAGTCCGTGTTGCCCAGCAACAGCCCCAAAACATCACTGCTCAAGAGGAGATCTGCATGGAGCAATGGGCCAAAATACCAGCAACAGTGTGTGAAAACCTTGTGAAGACTTACAGAAAACGTTTGACCTCTGTCATTGCCAACAAAGGGTATATAACAAAGTATTGAGATGAACTTTTGTTATTGACCAAATACTTATTTTTCACCATCATTTGCAAATAAATTCTTTAAAAATCAGACAATGTGATTTTATGGATTTTTTCCTCATTATGTCTCTCATAGTTGAGATATACCTATGATGAAAATTACAGCCTCTCATCTTTTCAAGTGGGAGAACTTACACAATTGGTGGCTGACTAAATATTTTTTTGCCCACTATATATATATATATATATATATATATATATATATGTATATATAATGCTGCTTTGCTGGGTGTACAGTAAGGTCTGCTTTAAATAAAAACCACTATTGGGAAAAGAGAGCCCATACAGTAGATATTTAGAAAACCTCTACAGCAGAGAGAAGCAGGCCGGACCATATGCCTTCCCTCTGGGTATCCCTTGGCACTGAGGCCCTGGCAACATATATTCCTTGGTGCAGGAGCCAGAGAAAGATGCTTAATGGCTTTCAGACGCTGATATGAGTTCTGTGACCATGTGGGTCCCTCTTCAGTTGTTTCAGGAGATGAGTTTGAATTACAGCTCAGTCTGGCCTGCCAAGCTTCCCTCCGCTATTCCAGCCGACCAGCTTGCCAGCAGGATTTATAGTGTATTTAGCCGGGTATCAGTGGAGAAGGCAGCATTGTGTGATAGGACCTACATGCCAGAGATGCTTATCAATGGAAAAGGAAATGACTCCTGTACTTTTATATATATATATATATATATATATATATATATATATACACTTCATTACGGCTCTGGATAGAAAGCATAAAGCAGTACAAGGAGTAGGGGAGGTAATCCTTTGAGCTTGAATATTAACTTGCCATGTGAGCGATCCCAATATATCTTCGGAGTGGCACCTGAATCAGTCTCACCCAGATATCACATTATCAGCTGCTGAAAACCCAAGTGCAACCAGCCAAAATAACTTTTTTGGGCTGGAAACCCCCAAGTCTTTATAGCAGAAGCCTAGCGATGGTCTGCAGCCAGCTGTCATGTGCGGCTCGGGATCCTTGTTGTCAGTCATTTAGTGCACAGAGCAGTATTTCCCAACCGAGGGGCTTCCGTGGTTGGGAAACACTGGAATAAAACTTACATACCTAGGAAGAAAAATAAAATGCCTGTATAGTGGTGCATAAATTATTATTAGAAAATAATGTAAAGTTTCTGGCAAATGCCTTTTTTCTTACCTCTTTTTGCGGATGTGGCAGGCATGGGATATGCTCCAGTTTGGTTTACAAATGCACAATGATGTGGGCTCTGTAATGCAGCCAACATTTCCCATAAATCCTCTGGCTTTTGCTGGGGCGTTTGATCAGTGCACCTGGTTGTCTAATTAGGCTGCTGGTGCTGAAGATCACCCAGGTGAGCTCATTAGACTCATAAGTGGTTAGGGTCAGTTCACACTGTGGACTGTGCATTTTACCTATTTTTGCAGCAACTATGCATTTTGATCCAATAAGGATAGTAGTAGCAGTATACAGATAGAGCTGAAGGGGAGGTGTATAACTACCGGTATATATCCTGATACCATAGAGATAGCAGCAGTATACAGATAGAGCTGGAGGGGAGGTATATAACTACTATATATCCTGTTCCCATAGAGATAGCAGCAGCAGTATACAGATAGAGCTCGGGGGGGGGGAGTTTTTTTTTTTTTTTTTATATAACTACTCCTGATCTTATAGAAATAGCAGTAGAAGTATACAGATAGAGCTAGAGAGAAGGTGTATAACTACTATATATTCTGGTCCCGTAGAAATAGCAGATGAAGCTGGAAGGGATGGGGAGGGGTTTAACAGCTAGTACAATGGATCTGGCAGGTGTTGATTTCATCCTGTAGTTTACAGGAAGTCAGAGTCTGACATCCTGTAGAAACCTTTAGGTACTAAAAGGTTTGGAGAGTAAGACTGGTGATCACATGGCCATATTAGAGTATTGAAAGCCATAGATGTAGCTGAGCTGGAATAAAACAGATATAGACTCATAGGGGGAGATTTATCAAAGGATTTAGACTGGTTTTTCTTGTCTAAATTTGTCGCACAGAAAGTCGCAGTCTAAATCTGTGCGACTTTTCTGCGACTTTTGCTCTAGAGGATTTTTAGAAGATGATGCATTCTAGTCTATTTTAGACTGAAATGCATTGAAAAATGCATTGGTGCTGAATTTATCAAGTGCGACTTTTCAGCGACAAGTCGCATAGGCTGAAAGTACGCCGAAATGTCAGACCATGTTGGAGCAGGTTTAAATATAGACTAAAGCATAGATCATGCAGTCTGTGCACAGAATTTATCAAGAGCTGTGCGCCATTTGATAAGTTAGGTGCACAATAGACCAGACTAACCCTCTGTAGTTTGGTCTATATTGATGCGGGACATAGACAACTTTGATAAATATCCCCCATAGACTTGCATTGAGGGGGCATGGCTGTGACGTCACGAGCCTCCGGCGCTGCACCCAACGCTCTTAGCGAACATTGGGTGCAGCAGGGAGTTTGCAAGGGTCCTCTTACGACGGGACCTCCACGATCAGACAACTTATCCTCTATCCTTTGGATAGGGATTTAGATGTTTATGGGCGGAGTACCCCTTTAAGGTGACACAGCAACCCAAGAAGTAGCAGCCTTTCTTCTGACAATATTCCATATAGAATGAGATTTTTAGCACCGGATAAATTACAGCATCCCTTCCAAATGTTTGTTTTGTCATCCACACAGACATATATTATTAGCATGATAGATATACCGGATTTATTGTTTGTAGATTTATCATTTCAAAACAAATTAGTCTTTTCAAGCTGAAACTAAAAGCCTTAGCTGGGTTGAAGTTTTTATTTCTGTGGCTCCTTTGCTGGTTGCTAAGCAGGTATTCATTCTCTTCCATTAATGTAGTACAACAGAGGATACAGGGTGACAATGACTCTGTTGCTAACTGGATCAAATTAATGTAACTAGCGTATCATTTACCTGAAATTGTTTTGTAACAAACCGTTAATGAATTGCGTAGGTTTCCTCAACACCATTGTCAGAAAAATAATTAGTCTCATCACAGCACTTAAGGCTCCGCATAAACCATCCCAAACAAAATGCACATAAATTAGACTTATGACACAGATCTACAAAGGGGGGGACAACACTGTTAGTACAAACACACATACACACGTCGGGGGCTGTGCTCAGGCCCTGAGTACATTGGTGTTAATGGGGTATTTCAGACACATATTTTTACATTCAAACAGCCCAGCGTAAGGATAAATAATCATGTACTCACCTGCTGTCTGGTGCTGATCCCTAAAGCGAACCTGTCCAATCAGAGGAAAATAATAACACTTTATTATGTTACTCAGTGGGTCATGCAGATTCTTCACATGTCTTTTTTGTGTGTCTAGCTTCTGTATTTGGCTCATAAATGCTGCTCACTCATTCTGATATCCACTGCTCAGGAAGTGGCATGTCTGAGGCAAGCATTGAGCCCACCCTCACTCACCATGCATTTACTTTCTCCCTGAGTCTGCTGTACTGTGATGGGTCTCTTCATCCAATCACTGCAGGCTGCTCTGTAACCCCTCCTCTCTGCTTTCATGCTGCAGTTTCCATGCTGTTTTCATGCTGCAGATCCCCTACCCAGTCTTCAAGGCCCACCAACTTTTCAGGGTTTTCCTGTTTGAATAGAACATGAAAAAACTGGACTGTTGTTAGGCTTTGAGGACAGGGTTTAAGACCTCTAACCTTCAGGACAATAGAGGAGACCCCCTCTGTATTCGATCCCCACCTCCTGCCTGGTGCTGAGCAGTGAAGATGGCAGTCAGGGGCTTAGATAAGGCCCTCCCATTTCATAAAGGGGTACATTGCAAAACAGTAGTATCGTACATGCTATGAAATAGTCCAGCTTGTTCTGGTCAGCTAAGAGGACTAATCGTATAAGAAAAAAAGTTTAAAAAAAAATATTTTTTTTAAATTAAAACAAACAAGTAAAATAAACACAAATGATATTGTTGCATTTTGGAAATGTTTAAACTATTACAACAGTGGTCTCCAAACTGTGAACCTTCAGCTGTTGCAAAATTACAACCCCCAGCATGCCCGGACAGCCAACAGCTGCATACTGATCTTGTTCATTCTTTCATTGGTATCCGTGTGGAATACATTGCCATCTATGAGGATGGCAATGTCCACGTGATCCTAGCGCCGACTGATTTAATTGGTGCCAACCACCCTCGGAAGATTCTTCAGTCTGAACCAAGCCTAAGAGTTTTTAAAGGGATATTCTGACCATAGACATCTTATATCCTATCCAAAGAATGTGAGTGCTTCACGGAGATCGCGGGGGGTCCTAGCGTCGGGCCCCCCGCTATCAAACATCTTATCCCCTATCCCTTGGAGAGGGGATAAGATGTCTATGGCCAAAATACCCATTTAAAGGTGAGAATTCTAAACCAGACAATCCATTTAACCTCTTAAAGTCCTTAAGGACTGTGGGCGTATGGATACGCCCGTGGGAATTCCGGTCCCCGCCGCTAGCCGGTCGGGGACCGGACCGGGATGCCTGCTGAAATCATTCAGCAGGCATCCCGGCACTTCGCCGAGGGGGGTCCTGAGACCCCCTCTTGTCGGCGATCGCAGGAAATCGCATGTCAAGTCAGATATGCGATTTTCTGCTATTCCGGACTGATCGGGTCTCTGGTGACACGATCACCTGGAAAATAGGGATGATCGGAACTGTCAGTGACAGCCCCGATCATCCTGAGGGATAGGAGCAAGGTAGCAGTGGTGCGATCTCCTCCTATCCCCTGCCATTAGTCAGGAATTAATTCTGACCAATGGCAGCGCACGACAGGGGGTTGCCATGGAAACCCCCCGCTCTGCCCACCCCTGGATGTCGGGCAGAACGGGGGGAGAAGATGGCGGCTGGTACCTGAGGACAAGATGCCGTGGGGATCGCTGATCATCGGTGGAGACAGCAGAGATCAGCGGTGCAGGTAGGGAGGCGACGGTGGGGCGGAAAAGAAAGGTGGCAGTAAAGCGATATTTACTGCTGCCCTTCTAGTGGTTGCCAAACTGCAACTCCCAGCATGCCCAGACAGCCAAAGGCTGTCTGGGCATGCTGGGAGTTGTAGTTTTGCAACATTTGGAGGGTCACAGTTTGGAGACCACTATTACAGTGGTGCCCAAACAGTAGCCCTCCAGATGTTGCCAAACTACAACTCTCAGCATGCCAAGACTGCCCAGGCATGCTGGGAGTTGTAGTTCTGTAACATCTGTAACTTCAGATTTTGCAATTTTCATGAAAATTTTGAAAATTGCTGCTCTACTTTGAAGCCCTCTAATTTTTTCAATAAGTAAAAATATGTCCATTTTATGATGCCTTCATAAAGTAGACATATTGTATTTGTGAATCAATATAACATTTATTTGGAATATCAATTTTCCTTACAAGCAGAGAGTTTCAAAGTTAGAAAAATGCTAAATTTTCAAAATTTTCATGAAATTTGGGGATTTTTCGCCAAGAAAGGATGCAAGTAACGCCGACAATTTACCACCAAAATAAAGTAGAATATGTCTCAAAAAACAATCTCAGAATCAGAATAATCAGTAAAAGCATCTTAGAGTTATTAATGCTTAAAGAGACAGTGGTCAGAACTTTTTTTTTTTGATATGTTGTAGTACATATGTACTACAACATATCTCTAATACATTTTCATTATTATTTTTTTTTTATTAAAATGCTTTAATTAACGTTTGAAAACCGGCCACTGGGGGTCTCCCTCCTAGTGGCTGGCTGCAGGCTGGTGACGTCACGCCTGAATTCGGACTGATGCCGGCCGGGCATCGGTCCTATTGCATTCAGCCTGCGCTCGCTCCTTGCCTGTCAATCAGACAGGCAGGGAGCGAACGCATTGGCTCCCTGGCCAGCCGGCCACTCCTCCAGCACATGACGCCGCCGCTGTTGCTGCCCCTGCACGCTGGACTGTCTGGCAGTATGTATGGATCTGTTTTAGGGGAGAGCGGGGGTTGGGGAAGAGCGGTGATCGTGGGTTGGAGGAGAGCAGGGATCGGGGGTTGGGGGAGAGCGGGGTTTGACATTTTAACACGGGGGGGTTCGGGGAACAGACGGAGGGAACGGGGTAGCGCCGCGCCGCACCCATGGCCCTAACTAATTGTTTTCTGCACAGGGTGCCTCCAGCTGTTTCAACACTACAACTCCCAGCTTGCCCTGACAGCCAATAGATGTCAGGGCAAGCTGGGAGTTGTAGTGGTGAAACAGCTGGAGGCACCCTATATAGATGAACTAAGGGTGGAAGTCGCCCTCCCAGCAGGCATCAGTGACGTGGTGCCTGCTGGGGAAAGTCATTTTTAACATAGTAAAAAAAAAAAATTTAAAGCAGGGAGGGGGTTAGGGATAGATGGATAATAGGCAGGGACAGAAAAAAAAAAAAAAGGATAGTGGGAGCTACCCTTTAAGGTGAAAAAGGGCTCAGTCCTTAAGGGGTTAAATATAAATAACAAGTACAATACAATAAATTCTATATGTTACATATTTAGCTCAGAATACACTACCCAGAAAGAGTTCATGCAAAAACCTAAAAGACCAATCCATTCACTAAGTAAATAGATCTCCCAATCCAATAATACACAGCAGTGCAGAAAAGATACTCTGTCCTTTTAATGATCGCATCCATCATCATCGCTGCTTTCTGGGAGATGGTCTTACGACCGTGTACGGGATTCAATGGCAATTTAATTAAAACACATAACAAAGGCCGGCTAATGAAGTAAACGGCACGGGCCGCGGAAGGAAGAAAATCACCTTCCAAATGGAGAAAGAGAAAGTAAAACAAAGCCTTACAATCAGGGAAAGGTCACGAGGTGCAGCGCGGCGCTCTTGTTTTTGTGTATTTTCACCGAACCCGATGAAACAATTCCACTTCAGCGGAGATCGGGTTGAAGCAGAATCTTGGCACTTTTTTTTGTGACCGTTTGTAGTGCTTTGACATTCTAAGTAAAGGGCGATACGACCACAAGACATTTGATGTTCTTTACAACAGAACATTTGATGTAAAAAGGTGGAAATGATCTGTTGTCTGCCTCCGTCTCCCGCTAAAGAATGGCACAACGTTCTGAGAGTTACAGTTGAGTTTTCTAAAAATACGGTGTTATGTATTTTTCGAAAAGAAAAAGAAGTTTGGGATGCTGGGGGATGTTTTTACAGATGAAAAAATTGAAGACGTTGGGAATAGTATCTAAAAAATGAAGAAAAAACATTTAGGGGGGGAAGATATCATTGCTTGTTTAGGGCTCCTCGGTCCTCTGTTCGTGTGGTCCTGGTTTCTTTTCTGTGCTTCCTTCCTCAGAGACAAGCAGATGTTTGCAGGACCAGGAAGGTGTGTGCTGTCTCGGCCAGTGATTGGCTAAGCGAGAAGGTCCTGCAACTAAATGCTTGTTTTTGAAGAAGGAAGCAGAGAAAAGACACCAGGACCACACGAAGGAGAACAGGATCTGCAGCAGACCAACTGGGGACCCAACTAGGTAAGCATCAGGTTTTTTTTTGTTTTCCCTGCACCCTGGCATCCTATTAAGGGAGGAGAACATGAAATGGGAATGTCAGTTTTGCTAAAAATTACTTGAGATACAGTGGTTTACACTTCGCCAAATATTTGTGCTAAACGACACATGCGAGAAAACCTTTTTTTTTTTACAGGGGTTTGTGGCACTGCAAAGGTGTCCACCCATACTCTTCCTCAAACTTCATTATGGACTCCTATGGCAAAGATGAAAGAAAAAATGTTGGCAACTCACCAATTGTTCTTTCTTGAGCTTTATTGCAAATATTCACATATTACAAACATGTAAAAGGGGTGGACGGGTCCAGGGGGGGGTACAGTAGGCAATAGCGGCCGTTGTTTTGCACTGGAGTAGTGCTTCTGCGGGCCTCCGGCCCGACGAAGCACTACTCCAGTGCGAAAAAAACGGGCCTCCGGCTCGACGAAGCACTGCTCCAGTGCGGAACAACGGGCCTCTGGCCTAACGAAGCACTACTCCAGTGCGCAACAACGAGCCTCCGGCCCGATGAAGCACTGCACCAGTGCAAAACAACGGGCCTCCGGCCCGACGAAGCACTAGCCCAGTGCGAAACAACAGCCGCTGTTGCCTACTGTACCCCCTCTGGACCCGTCCACCCCATTTCATGTTTGTAATTAGTGTTGAGCGGCATATACTGTTGAGCGGCATAGGCCATATTCGAATTCATGATATTTCACGAATATATGGACGAATATTCGTCATATATTCGCATATTCGTAATATGCGCGTTTTATTTTCGCAAAAAATAAAAATAAATAAATAAATTCACATATGCGAAAATTAGCATGGTCCATAATTAACATAGGCAGAAATTCGCATATACGAATATTCACAAATACGAAAAATTTAACATACACTAATATTCGCATATACAAAAATAAACAGATACTAAAATTAAGTTATCAAAAAATTCGCAGGTGCAAAATATCGGTTAGCAATATTCGCATATACTAACAATACAGCGCGCAATATTACATTAACTAAAATTCGCAGATGCGAAAAATAGCATATGCTAATTTAACAAATTAGCATATGTTAATTTTCGTATGTGCGAAAATTCGCAAAGACAGTCTCACACAGTACTATTATAGCCTAATTATGGGTTATGCTAATTTTCGCAAATGCGAATTTCCTCATATGCGAAAATAAAACGCGAATATTGCGAATGTAGCGAATATATGACGAATATTCGTCCATATATTCGCGAAATATCGCGAATTCGAATATGGCCTATGCCGCTCAACACTAATCTGCAGTGTGTTTTACGACACACTAATCTGCAGTGTGTTTTACGACCACTCTCTCTGCTCCCTGAGCTAGGCCGAGAGCAGCCACGATGTGTGCGAGTACACTGCGCCTGCACACGGATCGCTGTGTGTCTGCTTGTAGTGGTGCATTACCGCTACGAGCAGGCACAGCTGGACACATACTGTAGGGTCCATCATCGGCAGATCCGCATCATAAAATAGACTGTGATCAGTTCCGTGTTAGTGTTGCTCGCGAATATTCGCAATTCGAATATTATTCGCGAATATCGCATATTCGCGAATTCGCGAATATAGCGCTATATATTCGTAATTACGAATATTCGTTTTTTTTTTTGTTTTTTTTTCTTCACAGTACACATCACAGTGATCATCCCTCTCTGCTTCCAGCTTGTGTGGTGTAAAGAAGGCTGTAATACTACTGTGTGAGACTGTTGCGCGAAAATTTGCATATGCGAAAATTAACATATGCTAATTTTCGTATATGCGAATTGTCGCGCATGTTAATTTTGTATGTGCAAATTTCACATAAGTTAATTTTCGCGTATGCGAAGTTTCGCATATGCGAAAATAAAACGAGGATATAACGAATATGCGAATATTCGCGAATATATGACGAATATTCGTCCATATATTCGCGAATATTCGCGAATTCGAATATGGCCTATGCCGCTCAACACTATTCCGTGTGACCCTTGTACTCTGGAGGGGGGGAAAAAAGTTTTCAAATCAACTGGTGCCAGAAAGTTAAACAGATTTGTAAATTACTTCTTAATCCTTCAAGTACTTATCAGCTGCTGTATGCTCCAGAGGAAGTTGTGTAGTTTTTTCTAGTCTGATCACAGTGCTCTCTGCTGCCACCTCTGTCCGTGTCAGGAACTGTCGGAGCATAAGCGGTTTGCTAAGGGATTTGGACAATTCCTGACACATACAGAGGTGTCAGCAGAGAGCACTGTGGTCACACTGGAAAGAACTACACAACTTCCTCTGAAGCATACAGCAGCTGATAAGTATTGGATGGATTAAGATTTTTTAATAGAAGTATTTTACAAATCTGTATAACTTTTTGGCAAGAGTTGATTTGAAAATGTTTTGTTTCCTCTGGAGTACCCCTTTAACATAATACTGTATGTGTGCTTGCAGTCTTTTACAGGACCACGCATAGTATGAGATGAGCCAACCACAAACTCAACCCTGCTATATCTTTACTATAATTATCATTGTCATCCATGATAAGTGTTATCAGCCAGGACGAAAAGAATAGATTTATTTCTGGGCAGATATTTTGGAAATACATATGACTTGAGTCAACTCTTGCCACATGACGCCAGCTGGTTGTTGTATCTAATAGTTACTGGAAAGACTTTACATCTCCTGCCAGGAACTCCACTTAGCAGCCTGGCACCTTAACCACAAAGATTCTCAGATTGCTTTCATATTGTTTATAACAAAAAAAAAAGCAGCGATCTGTTTGTCTGAACAAAAATGTGCATTTCATCTCCTGCGCAAAACCTGCTCCCAGATGCAGGACAAAGAAACATAGAATATATCGGCAGATAACAACCATTTGGCCCATCTAGTCTGCCCAATATTCTGATTACCATGAATAGTCCCTGGCCCTATCTTATATAAAGGATAGCCTTATTAGGGGTACTCTGGTGGAAAACTTTTTTTTTTGTATGTTCCAGAGGAAGTTGTGTAGTTCTTTCCAGTCTGACCACAGTGCTCTCTGCTGACACCTCTGTACGTGTCAGGAATTGTCTGGAGCAGGAGAGGTTTGCTATGGGGATTTGTTTCTACTCTGGACAGTTCCTGACACGGACAGAGGTGTCAGCAGAGAGCACTGTGGTCAGACAGAAAATAACTACACACATTCCTCTGCAGCATACAGCAGCTGATAAGTACTGGAAGGATTAAGATTTTTTAATAGAAATAATTTACAAATCTGTTTAACTTTATGGAGCCAGTTGATATGAAAAAAAAAATGTTTTCCACCGGAGTACCCCTTTAAACTCCTTCACTGTATTTGCAGCTACCACTTCTACAGGAAGGTTATTCCATGCATCCACTACTCTCTCAGTAAATACTTCCTGATATTACTGCAGAAACCTTTCCCCTCTAATATAAAACTATGTCCTCTTGTGGGAGTTTCTCTTCTTATAATTCTTCCCTCCTCCTTTACTGTGTTGATTTCCTTTATGTAAATAATACTTTTCATCATATTCCCTCTGTCTCTTCTTTCTTCTATACATGTTAAAGGAGTACTCCACTGGAAAACATCTTATCCCCTATCCAAAGGATAGGGGTTAAGATGTCTGTTCACGGGGGGCCCGCTGCTGTGGACACCCGGAATCTATGGGCTGGCAGTGGCGTCATCCACAACATGGAAGCTTGGAGCTTTCGTCTTCGTGACGTCGCGTCCCCTCCATTCATGTCTATGGGAGGGGGCATGAGAGCTAGTACTTAGCCATCACGCCTTCTCCCATGGACATGAATGTAGTGGGCATGGCGGCTGTAGATGACTGGGGTGCCACAGCAGAGATTCCGGGGGTCTCCAGCGGCGGGACCCCTGCAATTAGACATCTTATCCCCTATTCTTTGGATAGGGGATAAGATGTTTTCCGGCAGAGTACCCCTTTAGGGACCTTTAACCTTTCCTGGTAAGTTTTATCGTGCAATCTATGTAATAGTTAATATCTTCTCTAAACTCTCTCTGTGTCTCAGTGTCTAGTACTGCGCACAATACTCCAAGTGAGGTCTCAACAATGCGCTGTATAGCAGCATGAGCACTTCCCTTTACTGCTAATACCTCTCCCTACACACCCATGAGCACTTTCCTCTACTGCTAATACCTCTCCCTATACACCCATGAGCACTTTCCTCTCTACTGCTAATACCTCTTCCTATACACCCATGAATATTTCCCTCTCTACAGCTAGTGTCTCTCCCTATACACCCATGAGCACTTCCCTCTTTACTGCTACTACCTCTTCCTATACACCCATGAACACTTCCCTCTTTACTGCTACTACCTCTTCCTATTCAGCCATGAGCACTTCCCTCTGCTGCTAATACCTTTTTCTTTACACCCATCAGCACTTCCCTCTACTCCTAATACCTCTCCCTATACACCCAAGTATTTTGCTAGCATTGCCTGCTGCTCTATGACATTGTCTGCGTACCTTTAAGTCTTCTGAAATAATGACCCTAAATCCCTTTCCTAAAAGTACAGCGCTGACGCCTCCTCGCCTTACGCTCTCATGCTATCAGAACCCGAAGGCTCATCGCTATTCCCGACTTCCATTCACATTTTTCTCTTACTTTGCATGGGTTAATTGCCCTCAGAGGAATGTTTAGGATACTTTATACCAGTTAGTTGCTTTTACTTGTCAGCTACTTTGCAACTTGTATCCGCTGTGTTTGCTGTTTCCCGACTAGGTCATTAGTAACACTAAATACTTCATGGAACCCTCCGTGGGTTTTTCCCCATCTATACCATTAATATCCATTACATGCTGTGATCAGTCTCGTATATTGATCTCTGCTAGATAGGTCTTCTTACTTCCGCCACTGCCTCTCCAGTCTCAGTCTGCACCGCACACAATTCAGTTTCGGAATATTCGCTATAATAAATGCATTTTGTCCGCGTGTTGTCGGATGACATAAACGCCGGCGCTGCCCAATTAGACGGGTAATTGTGTGAACAGAGCAGAAAGTGTTTCGCTTCTCCTAAGAAGACAAATGGCAATGTATCAAAAGACTGACTGTTTTGTATAACATTCTTGTTATTTTTATTTTTTTTTTAAGTTTATATTGCAACTAAGCTTTATATACACCTGTTGTTTTCGGTTATGTAAAGGCGTTAGGATCAGCTGTCATCGGCTGTTCGGGCATGAAAGGAGTTATAGTTTTGGGTAATCCACAGGCCATGGGTTGCTGTTTACTGTATAAGAGCTGGGAAACCTGTCAAAATGACAAGAGTCCCTTCACTCTACATAGTTTCCATGACTCACTATTCATTATGAACTTATCTATTTTTTACCGTGCACAGCCTCCCATCTTTTTAAATTGGAGAGCCTCTTTAAACTACTCAACTAATCCACAAGCCATGAAGTAAAAAGAAGGGTATAGCCCATTGCTGTTTACTGTATAAAAGCTGGGACTCCTGTCAAAATGAAAAGAGTCCTTACTCTCTACGTAGTTTCCGTGACTCCCTATTCATTAAGGATTTGTCTATTTTTTACCATGTGCGGCCTCCCATGTTTTTAAGTTGGAGAGCCTCTTTAAACTACTGAAACTACTCACCTAATCCACAAGCCATGCAGTAAAAAGTAGTACATAGCACATTGCTGTTTACTGCATAAGAGCTGGGACTCTTGTCAAAATGACAAGAGTCCCTACTCTCCACATAGTTTCTGTGACTCCCTATTCATTAAGGATTTGTCTATTTTTTTCTATTATGTGCAGCCTCCCATTTTTTTTTTAAGATGGAGAGCCTTCTGAAACTACAAAAACAACTCACTCACCCAATCCAAATGACCCACTTTACTTCTACGTATCTGCTCTCCATTTCGTAGTTCAAGCACAAGTCTTCTCAACTCCCACAACTGGAGTCATCTATGGTAACGGCATTTGGGTTCATAAGTCGAGCTTCCCTGTCCCTTTCTTCCCCAGGCCTATTTTAGGTTAGGCCTGGGAGTTGGGCCCACCGTTCCATTTACATAAGTGTACTGTATATCATCCCCCAGCACAGTGTGAGCCTGTTCAGTCCAACGCACCTACTCCAGCATTTATGACGTAGCAGAGAGGAGTATCAGAGCTGTGTGGTAATATGCCAGAGAAGTAAGGGAAAGGAAGTCTAGGTGTTAGTACTGCTGGCAGGCGGAGCTCTGAGAAATACTATAACTATGCACGATGAAAGGCACTCTCAAGGGCTCAATAACAGCAGTGAGAGCACTACAATCACCTTGCCACCACTCTGAAGGGTTAATCTAACAAAACCAAAACAAAATTGTTTTGAAAGCGCAGGTACGAGTTAAGTTTTACTCCAAAAATTTCTACCCAAGATTGCTTCTTCCAGAGAGAAAAGCACTAAAAAATTTTAGGAGCCACTTACGCAACCTCTTACCTATGGCTGTAAACAGTAAGGGAGATAGCTGTCACTGGATGTATATCAGACTTTAGAGGCATATAAAGCTGAGAGCTTGGAGTCAATGGTATACTAGACCCTGGTTAGTCAAAAACAGGAAAACTGGTGACTTGGAGACCATGCACGCATTATTAGACACATCATTTTTGCAACTTCTCATTGGTGCGATGAGATATCTTGCTGCTATGCAATGTTTTGTAATCATATGGAATAAAAAATAAAATAATTGTATTCCCTATTTTATTTTCCCTATCATTGTTTTTGATCATACTGAAGCCTATAACCTTAGTACTGTCCTGTCTAAAAATATGTGCAAAAGAGCAATGGCACAATTTTGAAATGATTGCAAAAACTAAAATTTAAAACGTTTATAGTGTGAAGTGTAATATGTATATTATATAGACTTTAAAAAGTTATCTGCTTTGAAAAAATACCCCAACACAGAGTTTCAAGTTAAAGGGGTTATCCAGGAATCGAAAAACAGAGATCATTTCTTTCAAAGACCGCTGCCTGTCTGTCTCCAGTTTGGGTGTGATTCTGCAGCTCAGTTCCATTGAAGTGAATGGAGCCAAGTTGTAAAACCACACCCAAATGGGAGACGGACAGGGAGGAGCATCTTTGAAAGAAATTTGGCCTGTTTTTTGATTCCTTTATAACCCCTTTAATAGATTGCCGCCTCTAGTGATCACTAAATGGTCACTAGAGGACACACAGGAAGACACTGATCCCGGCCTCACAGGAGCAGGGAGAAAAGACATAGGGGAACATTTATCACTGATAAATGTAATTTTTATTATTTTTTATTTTTTTGCTTTGGTTTTGCTTATGTGCGACACATTTATCATACTATCAAAGGGGGTTGATACAAAAACAATAAATCACTTCATAACACCATTTTGTATGATTCCTCCTCTTCTCTGTGACTTTTCTGCACAAAAAGTCACAGTTGTGCTTTTTGTGAGACAAGTCAAACCTGGCTTACAAAAATGCCTTTGGAGAACACTTTTAAAAAGTCTCACAAAAGGTCGCAACTGTGACTTTTTCATTTAGAAGAGTCACACAGGAGAGAAGGAATCATACAAAATGGTGTTATGAAGGTCAGGGCAGGTGGCAGAAGGTCAGGGCAGGCGGCACAGTAGCGTAGTCTAGACATAGCAGGAGGTCAGTAGGCTAGCAGCAGAGGAGCAAGGTCGAGTCACAAAGCAAGAGATCAGATACACAGCAAGGCAATAAGAGGAATGCTTTCTCTCAGGCTCAAGGCAACAAAGATCTGGCAGGAAACTGAGGAGGGTAAAGGAATTTATAAATGAGCCACAGGTTGATTACACTAATGAGCATACTGGCCCTTTGAATCTTAAAGCTCAGGCGCATGCGCGCACTAGGGGATGGGGACACACTCACCGGAGCAGAGAAGCGGAGGCAGGAGAAACACCCGGAGAGTGACGGACTGGGGCTACAGCAGGTAAAGGGACCATGCGCTCACGGCCAGCGTATGCCGCTGGAGCGCATAATG
The DNA here is from genome assembly GCF_029499605.1 of Hyla sarda. Classification (NCBI taxonomy): domain Eukaryota; kingdom Metazoa; phylum Chordata; class Amphibia; order Anura; family Hylidae; genus Hyla; species Hyla sarda. The sequence goes on from NC_079195.1 coordinate 205,857,694, forward strand.
TAACAACAATATATCAAAAATCTTCTACTTATTTGCACTTTCAGCCTATTGCTTTTTTCCTTCTTCGAAACTGGTGATGCCTAGATGAGAACTGATTCGATGATTTGTTTATCCATTTATATTTCAGATGTAACTAATAGAACAAAATGTTGAAAGATATCTATCATTTTGAAAAATGTTTGACAAGTTTTTATTGATGGTGGTCCCAAGAAATTCTCACCAGCTGTCTGGGCATGCTGGTAGTTGTAGTATTGCACTAGTTGCAGAGTCACAGGTCGGGGTACGTTGCTTTAAAGAGGTATTCCGGGATTTTTAATTTTTTTTATTTGACTATGCTACAGGGGCTGTAAAATTAGTGTACTTCATAATATAGTGTCTGTACCTGTGTTTGATGGGTGGTCTTGCAATTCTTATGTGATCTTTGCCCACGATTTTCATTTTTAGATGCATACAAAATGAGTGTTGTCTCAGCTTTTCCCAGTTTGCAATGCAGCCCGAGACATTACATCACCTGCCAGGTGTTCAAAGGGAGCCTGTATGTGCTTCAATGAATGGGATGAGATCATTCTCCACAGGGCTGCAGGGAATTGTAGTTTTAATCACAGCATGCATGGAAAGGAGCCTAGCTGTGCTTCAATTTGTGGGGTCGCTGATGTGTGGGAGGGAGAAAAGTGACCTCACACTTAAAAACAAGGGATCCTGGGACTTGTAGTTGGATGAAGGGAACTCCAACAGAAAATAACCATTTCACAAAAAGAAAGTAGCAGCATTCTGTTGGACAACACAGCCATTATGCCCCAAGAAAAGCATGCATCTTTCCTAAGCATGTCCATTACTGTCTGGCAGGTAAGTACTAAAGTCACCTTATGCTGGATAACCCCTTTAAAGCAGTGTTTCTTAACCAATGTGCCTCCAGCTGTTGCAAAACTACATGTCCCAACATTCCCGGACAGCCGTTGGCTGTCCGGGCATGCTGGGAGTTGTAGTTTTGCAACAGCTGAAGGCACACTGGTATAAAAATGCTGCCTTAAAACATAACCCAACACGCTATGCATAGTTTAGAGTGGAGAGACGTAGCTCAGATTGTTAGTCGCTCCAGGGAGTTCCATGCATGGGATTCTTAATTATAATAGGGCTTGTGCACGGAACTCACTTGGTGTCCCTGACCATTGAGCACGAGTTGCATCTCTCCACTGTGCAGAACACACGGCACCGCTTCTCCGGAGTTCTGCTTTAACAGAAATCACCGCAGCACACTGCTGTACCATGGCAACCCGAGCTGCTAAACTTTGCACATTAACATGACAATAGCATCTGGAGAATGTTAATGAGAAAACATTTTTTTTTTGTTGTATAATGTAACCGCTCTCCGTCATGTGGTCGGTGACTCAGCCGCGTCTGCCCCTTCTCACATGATTGACTTCTCAATAAGAATAATGTAAGCGCAGGCGGTGTTATTTAAAGCCGATAGCCGTGTCAATAGATCACTTGTGAATTGCGTGCAATTGAGAAGGAGAATTATCAAGATAAAAGACGGAAATTGCTTTGATTAGAGCGTATTATGGAAAATGGAAATGACTTAATTTCTTATAAACACACCGGCGAGGGCCGAGATCGCATTTTTGACTGCCATATGCCACATTTCACAGCACTATTATTGCGCAAACTGTAGCTGTCACAATAAAGAGGCCGAATAAGGTTAGAACAACATGGCTGATCTCTTCCAGAAACAGCTCCTCTCTTGTCCAGGGGTTGAAACTGGTATTGCAGCTTTGCCCCAGGTGAATGGGGCTGAGGTTCCTCACCAAGGCCGGTTCTACCTATAGGCAAAATAGGCAGCGGCTTAGAGTGCCCTCTTGGTGCTGCTCTGCCCGCTGCAAGAAAGTTAATAGCCAGCCAGCATCCAAAGCACCTGTCACTCAACCGAAGCACCCGCCTAGCCAGCACCACCGTCGCCCCACACCCTCTGATACCTTAAAGGGGTACTCCCATGGAAAACTTTTTTTTTTTTTTTTTTTTTTAATCAACTGGTGCCAGAAAGTTAAACAGATTTGTAAATTACTTCTATTAAAAAAAAAAATCTTAATCCTTCCAGTACTTTTTAGGGGCTGTATACTACAGAGGAAATGCTTTTCTTTTTGGATTTCTCTTCTGTTACGACCACAGTGCTCTCTGCTGACCTCTGCTGTCCATTTTAAGAACTGTCCAGAGCAGGAGAAAATCCCCATCGCAAACATATGCTGCTCTGGACAGTTCCTAAAACAGGTACTGTGTAGGCATATAGCTGTACATATAGCTGTACATTTTATATTACTGCACATACGTGTATAACACAGATCCATAATATAGCCATGTGTGTAAGGCCGAATGATGTTATAAATCAGAAACATCAATGAATTCAGTGTAAGACCTCTCAGAAAGGGGTCAGAAAGGTCAAGATAGAGACCAAGCTTTGCTAAGAAATCTGTCTGGATGACTAAATAATAACTAAGGGGTCAAAGCTTTAGAAACCCCCTGACTATTATCTGCTATCACCGAGGATAATGCCCTCTAGCCGTACAGGAAATGAATGTCCAGCCAAGGTATAAAGGCCTAACGTCCAATGTAACACTTGAACAGGCCAAGTCCACCAGCCAGAGCAAGGGCCATTGTTTCTTTGAGGATCCTAGAAGATAGGAGATGCCATTCATTATATCGGGGCCACCTGACCTCGATGCTGCATCATCTTTTATATTATCCTGGACCAAAAAATACTTTGATGCTCATTTGAGAGTGTGGGACATATCATGAACATAATGCAGCATAAAGATCATATTAACCCCCTTCCTAAACACAGAGGGTCAACGATTTTGATAGCTTAGAGGCCTGTAGGGAAAAATGTATAGTAAGGGGGTATTCCATAGTAAACAAATGTTTTAAAAAAATTGGCGCCAGAACGTTATACAGATTTGTAAATTACTATTATTATTATATATTATAATAATAATAATTCATGGTGTCCAGTACTTATCAGCTGCTGTATATTCCAGAGGAAGGTATGTAGTTCTTTCCAGTGTGACCACAGTGCTCTCTGTTGCCACCTCTGTCCGTGTGAGCAACTGTGCAGAGCAGGAACAAACCTTCAGAGCAACCCTTGACTATGGGATCATCCACATACTCTGTACCCCACTACCCCGTTCCCAAAGTAAAACACTGACTCCATATTGTGGTAATCAAGGCCATAGCGGCCACATTTATTAAATAAACATAACCAATATATATATATATATATATATATATATATATATATATATATATATAATAAACATTCAGGTAAACATTACGTTAAATACAGTACCAATTAGTGCAAAACTTTTTCCCTGAACCACTGTACTACATAGCCGGAGGGGGACTTGGAGGAAACATGGCCTCTACCTCGGGTCTACTACTTTGCCCTGGGTCGTACCTCACCTGACCCCAGGGCTCCACTTTCAGAGCCCAGTTCCCCTTTGGAGCCTCTCCCGCAGGGGTTCACCACAACTGGCTGGGTACCGCCCCCAGCCACACCATCCCATTGTCTGAGCCTCCGACTAGACTCTCCACCATCCTTAAAGTCACCCTCTAGCTCCAGCCGCTGCGACAAGCCAACCGCACCATACCTAAATCTTACAGGGCGGGCAACTTCTATCTGGGCTGGCTCTCCTCACACTGTCCCCCCTTTCCTCCAGCCACCCTCTTATATGCCCTCCTGCTAAGCCACCCCCCTTGCCTGTCCTGACCTCTGCTTCACCCCTCACCTCCCACTGAACTGCTCCTGATCTGCCTCCTGTCATGGGCCCACTCCGATCCCATGCTGTACTCTCCGGGGGCTGTCTTTCCTGCTCTGGACAGTTCCTGACATAGACAGAGGTGTCAGCAGAGAGCACTGTGGTCAGACTGGAAAGAACAACACAACTTCCTCTGTAGTATACAGCAGCTGATAAGCAATAAGAAACTCTCCAGAGTAGTAGAAAATCCCCACTTGCTCTTAACAGTTCCTGACACGGACAGACGTGGCAACAGAGAGCACTATGGTCAGACTGGAAAGAACTACACAACTTCCGCTGTAGTACAGCAGCTGATTAAGATTAAGAATTAAGATTTTTAAACAGAAGTAATTTACAAATATGTATAACTTTTGGGCACCAGTTGAGTTGATTTTCCCCCGTTGGAGTACCCCTTTAACCAGTTGCCATCTAAGGACGAGATGGCTCGTCCTGAGACGGCAAGCGGTGTATGATGCGGGCTCCTGACTCGAGCCTGTGTCATACCAGCCGGCCCCCAGCTGACTCCTGTAGCTGGGGTCGGCGTTAATAGCCGACATGCGGCGATTGCCGTGAGCGGCTATTAACCCTTTAGATTGCCACTGTCAAAGTTGACAACGGCATCTAAAGGGACATTTAAACCATCCCTGTGATCACAGCGCGATCGCGCGGGGGGATCCACTTTTGAGGTAGCCGGAGGGCTTACCTCTCTTCCTGTGCTGGCTGCTGTGCTGTGAATGATAAAGCCTGACAGGACCAGGTTTTATCAATCGAGCGCAGAGAACACAGATCAGTGTGGTTCTATGAAACCACATTGATCTGTATGAGGAATCTAATGATTCCTCCTAAACGTACCCAAAGGGGACTAAAAGTGTAAAAAAAAAAAGTTAAATAAAAAGTTTAAAAAAAACACCAATTAACCCCTTCCGTATTAAAAGTTAAAATCACCCCTCTTTTCCCAAATTCCATATAAAAAATATGTAACCATAATAAAAATAAACATATGGTATCGCCGCGTGCGTAAATGTCCAAATTATAAAAATAAATCATTGATTAAACTGCACGATCAATGTCGTATATGCGCAAAAAAATTCCAAAGTCCAAAATAGCGTATTTTTGGTAACTTTTTTTATCATGAAAAAATACCACTAAAAACTTCTGATCACATTGCAAAAAATGAGCCCTCATACCGCCCTGTACACAGAAAAATAAAAAAGTTATAGGGGTCAGAAGATGACAATTTTAAACGAATTCCTTTTCCTGAATGTAGTTAGGATTTTTTTCCAGAAGTGCGACAAAATCAAACCTATATAAGTAGGGTTTCATTATAATCGTATGGACCTACAGAATTAAGAAAATATGTCATTTTTACCCAAAAATTTACTGTGGAGAAACGGTAGCCCCCAAAATTTACAAAATGGTGTTTTTTCTTCAATTTTGTCGCACAAGGATTATTTTTTTGTTTCACAGTAGATTTTTGGGTAAAATGACTGACGTCATTACAAACTAGAATTGGTGGCGCAAAAAAATAAACCATCATATGGATTTTTAGGTGCAAAATTGAAAGGGTTATGATTTTTAAAAGTAAAGAGGAAAAAACGAAAGTTCAAAAACTGAAAAGTGCTCGGTCCTTAAGGGGTTAAAGTGAATATCAGCTTTGTACAATCCCTCCAAAATAAATGAATCACAGTTTCTCCCAGGGGAATTGTCTAGAGGGGAATCTGTACAATTTTCCTGCATCATGGGGTGAAATAAATCATTACATTTGTGGAGATTTATCAAAACCTGTGCAGAGGAAAAGTTGTCCAGTTGCCCATAGCAACCAATCAGATCGCTTCTTTCACTTTTCACAGGCCTTTTCAAAAATGAAAGAAGTGTGGCGTGCGGGTGTGAGGTGCAGGGTAGATGTTATAACCCAAGGGGCAGATGTTATTAACCCCTTCTTGTCGTGATGCCAGGGCGTGGTTTAGCGTTAACCACCCGAAGGTAATACCTTTGGTCCTGGGCTAGGCATGGGGGCAGTGAAGACTCCAACGCCAAGTTAGGGACAACGGTAGCTTTACTGAGGATAGACAGATGACACAGTCTATGCAGTACAGCCAATATCCCAAGGAGGTGACCAATGACACAGGGGGACCTCATAGGCTTGCTGGGACTTGCAGTAGTTAGACTGACTTTGGTGCAGGCCACAGTGACTAAACAGTAGACTTGACTTGACTGACTTGATGACTGACAATTAGACTTTAGCTTATTTGCAATTGACAGGTGGCTGTAGGCTTTAGGCTTGAGGCCTCCAATGCTCCGGACACACACTCTGAGACGACTTGACTGCACTGGACCTCAGGAACTAAGAGAGCGATTGCAGCCCCTCCCTTGGTTATATAGGGGGGCTGTACAAGGAGCCCATAGGTCACTTGGGGGGGTCACCTGGTCACTAGTGCCTCCTGGGTAACAATCACATGGTATAACAATTAAAGAAACAATACATTATTAATATCACAACTTATATACACAGGGGATAATAAATAAAGGGGGCCCTGGGGAGATGGAGAGACTCTGCCTGACAGGGCAGGAGAAGTATGGGGAAACACCATCCTGTACTGGGCCACCACAGAAGCAATCTGATTGGTTGCTATGGGCAACTCAGCAACTTTTCTTTTAGACAGGTTTTGATAAATCTCCCCCATTGTCCTTACTGAAATCAGTGGATCTACCAGAACATAATAGGTCCATTTATTTTTCTTTAAAATGCCTTTTTAAGCCACTGGTCTGCCTTCAATATCATTGCACATGCTGTAGCCTTTTATACTCGATTATTGATCCTGTAATTGTTTCTAGTGAATTTGTCGTAACTTGTAGCTTCTGGGTCACACATTTGCCCCATAAGAGAGCAGTACAATAATTGGCATATGGGGCCCTGTTGCAGATTTTACATAGGGGCCCCCGAAACTACAAGCTACGCATCTGCCCAGGGGTCAAGTTCTGGGGAAAAAATAGGAACAGTGTTTCTGCTGTGGAAAAAGTGCAGGAACTCAGTTCCCATGCATTCCTGTAGGAATTGAGCCCTGATTACACCCCTGGAATAGGGTTTTGAGGCGCAACATGAAGTTTCTGCTACTTTAGACCAGTGGTCTTCAAACGATAGCCCTCCAAATGGTGCAAAACTACAACTCCCAAGTCCGGGCATGCTGGGAGTTGTAGTTTTGCACCATCTGGAGGGCCACTGTTTGTAGATCACCGCTTTAGACCACCAACGTATCCATCAGCCATGATATTTTATCAGCTAAACCCTTCGATGCCCAGTATTCCTGCCACGTCTCCTCCTTCCGTCTACATCCAGATCGGGCAGGACCAAGTCCAGGTAAGATGGCAGCCATATAATCTACTTTCCGCCAGTTTTGTCAGCGCTCCACGCCAAACGCTGGATTTGAAAGCAGAGCATGTAAACAGGATTTCTTTCCCCGCAAAGTCCCAGCTTAGGCTGCTCACTTGTCTCTTTTAATATGATTTGTCCTGGCCATAAAAAACAAGGGCTCCTTTTTCCACCGATCCCTCCGCTAATGTAATTAGCATCTAGTCAATAATGTTCAGCATTTCATTTTACCGCTTTAATTAACAAATTTAATTTGTTCAAAGCTCTGTGAAAGCAAATTAAAAACAGACAGAAGGGAGAGCTGCAGGTCTAGATATACCGAAAGGTGTTCCGGAGCTCCATCTTTATTCCCGCTCTTTGTTTATTCTTCACTTTTTTTTGATTCTTCGACAAAAGGCGAATAATTCCTAAACCCTACAGAACACGGAATGATGAGAGAAATAAGGAGGACCTTGAAAGAATGAACAGTACATGAGTTAGGGATGAGAGTCGGTAACGGGAGATATAGAAGAAGGTTGGATTCCACCCAGGGCCGGTTCTGCCTATAGGCAAAATAGGCAGCTGCCTAGAGCACTCTCTTGATGGGGGTGCCGCTCTGCCCGCTGCAAGGAGGTTCGCAACCAGCCAGTATCTGCACCTGCCGCTCATCCGAAGCATCCGCCCAGCCAGAACTACCGTTGCGTGAGGAGGGGGTTTGTTACAGTGTGTCACCCCAGTAGTAGGTGATTACATGGTAAGGAGGTTTGTTACAGTGTGACACCCCAGTTTTAAAGGGGTACTCCCGTGGAAAACTTTTGTAAATCAACTGGTGCCAAAAAGTTAAACAGATTTGTAAATTACTTCTATTAAAAAATCTTAATCCTTCCAGTACTTATTAGCTGCTGAATACTACAGTGGAAATGGTTTTCTTTTTGGAACACAGTGCTCTCTGCTGACATCATGACCACAGTGCTTTCTGCTGACATCTCTGTCCATTTTAAGAACTGTCCAGAGTAGGAGAAAATCCCCATAGCAAACATATGGTGCTCTGGACAGTTCCTAAAATGAACAGAGATGTCAGCAGAGAGCACTGTGGTCATGATGTCAGCAGAGAGCTCTGTGTTCCAAAAAGAAAACTATTTCCTCTGTAGTATTCAGCAGCTAATAAGTACTGGGAGGATTAAGATTTTTTAATAGAAGTGATTAACAAATCTGTAACTTTCTGGTACCAGTTGATTAAAAAAAAAGATTTTTCCACTGGAGTACCCCTTTAAGGAGATTACTTGAGAAGGAGGTTTGTTACAGTGTGACACCTCAGTAGTAAGGAGATTACATGAGGAGGAGGTTTGTTACAGTGTGACACCCCAGTAGTAAGGAGATTACATGAGGAGGAGGTTTGTTACAGTGTGTCACTCCAGTAATAAGGTGGAGCCAATGGGTGGGGTTAAAGGGCAGCAAAATTAGCTTTCGTCTAGCGTGGCAAAAATCCTTGCACCAGCCCTGATACCAGGACATTCAGAATAAAAAATTTTAAAAATCTAAAATGTACCTAGCTACCTATTTACCTTGTATGATAACACAAGAACTACAAAAGCCACGCTATACCTTATACCCTGCAAGTTCCTGTATATTTGCAATGTTTTAGGAGATATATTGGTATTATACTAACACTGTCTGATAAGATTCAAGCAATAGTCACAGTACTGTATATCTTTTGTATTTTGTTGAAAAGTAAATTACTGTAATACAAGTTTCAACCACTAGGCGTCCTAGAGCATTATAGTTTTTGGCTGTAGATGGCACTGAAACAGCACTCAACAGCTCTCCGTGTGGCTAGGAGTGGTATGGCAAATACCTTCATTAAAGGTTTTAATTGGGCACTGTCAGATTCAAAAACTTTTTATATGTTGTACATCTTTACAAAACGGTATCCTTTATCATATACTTCATAAATAAAATTGTATCTCCTTTTTTATAGAAATCCTGGCTTATAAAAAAAAAAGAGACCACTAGGGGTCCCCATACCATCCAGAACATAATCCTGTCCGGCTTCAGCATCATCTTTGTCCCAGCTGAAGCACAGCCTGGGACAAAGTGCAGGAAGTGAGGACAGGACTAGCACTCCTCTATGCTCACTCCTGTCCTGTTCTTTCAGACTCCTATCTAAAAACAGTAAGCAGGGGGTTTCAGAGCAGCCTGCAGTGATTGGATAAGGAGACACAGCATAGCACAGCAGACTCTGGGAGGAAGTGAATGCATGGTGAGTGAGGGTGGGCTCAGTGGTTACCTGGGGCACGCCCCTTCCTGAGCAGTGGATGTCAGAATGAGTGAGCAGCAGAACTAAATACAGAAGCTTCACACATACGAAAGACATGTAAAGAGTCTACATGACCTTGTGAGTAACATATCAAAGCATTGTTTTTTTGGGGTTTTTTTTTTGCAGTGAATTGGGGATTTTTATTCAGTCCCATTGCTACAAGTATATAAAATCTAACCTTTACCGATGCTATAGATATACCATTCTAAAGATCCCACTGCGTGGCACTGTATTAGGAGCCATCGCGGCATCATATCGGTTTCTGAAATTATTTCCCTTCTTGATCTTCCACCATCAGCTGTGAGTGGTATTATTGAAGAGTGGAAGCATTTAGGAACCACAGCAACTCAATGGAGATCACAAAAACTTACAGAGCGGGGGTCATCGATTGCTGAGTCACCAGCGCTCTGCTAACTTGACTGTAGAGTCCAAACTTCATCTGACATTAAAGGGGTACTCCGCTGCTCCGTGTTTGGAACAAACTGTTCCGAACGCTGGAACCAACGCCGGGAGCTCGTGACGTCATAAACCCGCCCCCTCATGACGTCATGTCACTCCCCCTCAATGCAAGTCTATGGGAGGGGGCGTGACAGCCACCATGCCCCCTTCCATAGACTTGCATTGAGGGGACGTGACATCATGAGGGGGCGGGGCTATGACGTCACAAGCTCCCGGCTCCAGTGTTCGGAACAGTTTATTCCAAACACTGAACAGTGGAGTACCCCTTTAAGACCAGCAGAAAATGGAGCTTGATGGTATGGGTTTATGGCAAGCAATCGCCAAGCACAATGCCAGGTGTCAGGTGGGCTGGTGTAAAGCCCCTGCCACTAGACTCTGGAGCAGTTGAAACATGTTCTATACAGTGATCGATCACGTTTATCTATCTGGCAGTCAGATGGGCAAGACAAGGTTTGGTGAATGCCAAGAGAAAGTTACTTGCCTGACTACATTGTGCCAGCTGTAAAGTTTGGTGGACAAAGGATAATGCTATGAGAAGCTGGCCTAAGCCACACCTCCTTGTTGAGAGTTGCGCACATCTCCATTCTTTCTGTCTAATTTGATTTAAAAATATATCTAGTAACACTTACCCCTAATGAGTGTCCTCCATTCTATTATTTCCTGTGTCCACGTAGCTGCTGTAATGCATATCGCTAAATGCTGACAACAGAGCAAAAGCCAAGGCATTATGGCTTTCTTTATAATAAAGTACAAAAGTATATGAAATGAAAAAAAAAACCCTCAGGGAAAATAATAAAAAAAAAAAATAAAAAAATAAAAAAAAAAATATATATATATATATATATATATATATATATATATATATATAAATAAAATAATCTCATACAAGGAGTCTACCGTATCAACATTTTCTTCCTTGAGTTGTGCTAGATTGGAAACAAGGCTTTTTAACAGCTCCACACCTGACCAAAAGTAGCATTGCAGCTTAACCCCATTCACTTTACCAAAGTTGAGCTGCAATACCAAACACAACCCAAGGACAGGTGTAGCGCTCTTTCTAAGAAAAACTGAAAACAAAACAAAAGCCATAGTTTCCTAACCCTGAAAAAACCTTTTAACTTAAAAGTCATGTAATCATAAAGAATCTTACTGAAAATGCCATCTCAAATCTGTTTTTCTCCGATCATAAAATATTGATGAGAAGAAAGTATTGGAATTTTCATAATTAGATGTTGGTTCTCGTTGCGTTTCGGTGGAACCTTTGGCTCGCTCCATATTTATACTGCTCTGAATCGCCATGGGCAAAAGTAAATACAAGCAGATAAGAGAGCGCTCCATTAATTACAGAAACAAACGGGAAGGAACGTGCTCCGGATTTTATTTTCATCATCGGCCAGAATCAAGTTTTGGCCCGGTCTGGTCTCCGCTGGCTGACAAGGTTTTAATATTTAAATTCAAGCCTTAATATTTAATATTTAAATTCAAGCCTAGAGCAGATTCCTAAATAGAATCAGGTAAAATTTACAATGAATTCTATTAAACTGACAAAACCTTGAGAAGAGCGCTGAGCTTACAAAAAAACGTATCCAGGATTGGAAAAACATGGCTGCTTTCTCCAGCACCACATCTGTCCTCAGGTTGTGTGTGGTATTACAACTCAGCTCTATTTACTTCAGTGGAACTGAGCTGCTATACCACATTTTAACTGAACACATTAGCGGCGCTGTTTCTGAAAGAAACGTAATCCTGGATATTCCTTTAAAAGGGTTATCCAGCTAATAAAACTCATCACTTGAGTCTGATCATGGGAGTCCAACAGCTGGGAAAACCCATGATCATCAGAGCTGAGCCCATCTCTTACCGCTGAGCGCTCCGACCACCACTGAACTGTCTTCGGCAATCACCAACTGAGGTGAAACAATGCTGTGGCCAATGATTGGCTGAGCAGCCCGTCACTGCCGAGACTAGTGGCCGCACCCCCTTTGATCAGACATTTATCCCTTACCCAATAATAAACTATTTCTGAGAGTTACACAGTAGGGTGTCATAGCCGACATCTTAGAAGAAGACCCTCTTATTTATTGCTGGTGGTGGTTTGATCCTAGGGCCTCCTCCTTACCTTTTTAGCTGAAGAAAGAAGTAGTATTGGGCAAGTTCTCACCACCAATAAAGATACAGATTAAGGGTACGTTCACACGAGCTGATCCTCAGCGTATTTTACGCTGCGGATCCGCCGCTGAAGGACCGCTGTGTACTCGTACTCATCACGTACTCTCTATGAGATAGACCGAGAGCTGCCGCAATGTACGAGTATACTGCACATGCATGGGGCGACTCGCACATCGCAGTGTGTCTGCTCGTAGCGGCGTATTGCTGCTCGAATAGGCACATGTAAAGGCACCATACAGCGGTCCTTCAGCAGCGCATCCGCAGCGTAAAATATGCTGGGGATCCACTCGTGTGAACGTACCCTCAAGGTCAGTTTCACTGAATGTGTCTGCAGTTGCAGTAAACAGATGACACCACACCCATATGCAGTGGCCACTAGTATTACTGGGAAAATTGTGGAGCTATTAGCTTCTGCACATGGATATAGCCTCATCCATATGTTGCAGCCACAGGATGAGAAACCCGCCCTAAGGTCAACTCAACCGCGGGTTATCAGGCACAGAGATTCTTGCTCTGATATGCTCTTAAATCGCTGGGAAAAAAACTAAAGATCCCACAACCATGAATGTTCAAAAAAATATAAGGTTCATATTACAGTCCACAAAGTTTTCACCAGGCACCACTGACTACTGTAAAGACACAGCATTTATCATTATACAAGTGTCTCCGGTTAAACCGGCACTAAATCACCAGCTACTTATTACACAACAGATATCTTCACAGGCCAGAAGAAGAAAACAGAGCACTCACCGTGATGAATGTTTTGAATGTTTTGTTTTATTGCACGATCAATGGAGTAACAAACCGTGCATAGGGTAAGAGACAGACGAGTGCATAGGGACGTTCTCTGCGGGATACCCGTTTCATTTAATTAGCGCTTCATCCGGCCCAATAGGGGAAAGTTTTCTGGTGACGGCTGTTTCACACAATTAGCTGGGCTGGATGAAGTGCTTATTGCGTGGAATGGCCGCTGCCCAGAGAACGATCCCCTACTGGGCCTGATGAAGTGTCCAGAGAATGTCCCCCTACACATCTGTCTCTTACCCTTTGCACATTTTGTTTCTCTGTTGATCATAGAATTAAAGGAAACAGTTAAGCATCAAATGGTGAGTGCTCCATTTACTAATTTCATTTTAAAGGGGTATTCCAGGAGTTTTTTTTATTTGACTATGCTACAGTGGTTGTAAAATGAGCGTAGGTCATAATATAGTATCTTAACCTGTGTGTGATGGTGGTTTTGCAATTCTTTTGTGATTCTCAGGTTGTCCCAGGTTGCAGCTTGACATCACTAGTCAGGTGTGCAAAGGAAGCCTGTCCTACTTTAATGGGTGGAGGGACCACTGGTTGGGAGATCATTCTGCCACTTATTGGATATTTGTAACAGCTAGAGTCACCCTGGTTAGAAAACACCGGTCTTTTGAATGGAATGCAGCTCATTAGTGTTTTAATGGGTGGGGTGGCTGATGTGTGGGAGGGAGGAAAGTGACCTCACAATTACAAACATGGAACTATGAGATTTGTAGTTGAAGAAGGAAACTCCAACAGGAAATAACCAGTTCACAAAAAGATAGCTACAGTGTTATGGTAATCTCACAACATAGCCATTTAGCCCTAAGAAAAGCACGGATCCTTCCTAAGCATGTCCATTACTGTCTGGCAGGTGCGTACTAAAATCACCTCATGGTGGATACCCCCTTTAAAGGAAAACTGTCAGATATTTTCTCCCGCACTATCCACAGGTACTGTTGGACAGTGCGGGAGACGCTAATTCCAATGAGCCCTACCTTACCCGGATCCGCCCGGCCGTTCGCCCGCAATTGTACTTTTATTCTATGTGTATATCTTGCTGTAACTGGCACGGGCGGGGCTTCTGCAGGTTAACTGGCACTGACGTCAGCGTCACTTATGAATATTCATCCCCCCTCCCTCCAGTTAGGAGCGGGGAAGAGAGGGACAACTGGAGGGAGGGGGGATGAATATTCATAAGTGGCTCTGATGTCAGAGCCAGTTAACCTGCAGAAACCCCGCCCGTGCCAGTTACAGCAAGATATACACATAGAATAAAACCACAATTGCGGGCGAACGGCCGGGCAGATCTGAGTAAGGTAGGGCTTGTAGGAATCAGCGTCTCCAGCACTATCCAACAGTACTGTGGATAGTGCGGGAGAAAATATCTGACAGTTTTCCTTTAAGTTTGTGCCCTTTGTGGCAGGGTTACATCTTCAAAATGTCAAGATGAAATACCGATGTATCCGTTCACAGCTGGGCATGGGCCCTATCGATTTCAATAACCCGAACTTAGTCAATGTTCCATTCATTTATCTATATGCTTATAAAAAGACTCCAATGCAGTTACTCGTTGACTGTGGAAATCGTTGGGGCACGTGCCCGTCTGCGAACTGACACATCGGCATCTCATCTTGACGTTTTGCCGGCGTATCCAAGCCATAATATGAAAAAAGCCTCATACATATTGGCCATGTTGGAATGCACACAGACCGATTCCATCAATCTATAAATACCCAGGCAGCCACGCCAAAATTCTGCGTTCCTTTTGGGCAACTTTACTAATGGTATATATCAGATAAAAAAAAAAAAGAAAACCTCCTATCATTTAGTTGTAATGTTCTCCGACCTTCTGTGAGGCGCCAGTCCCGGAGAGCTGCCAGCTTACTGTTGCAGAATATCCTAGCATTATTACATCTCTCCGGGGAATGCTCCAGATTCATACCTAAACAGACTGGCCTGAACACTGACAGATATAGATACTGTGCTCACGCACGCTCCTCTGCTACTTTACAGTAATTTAAATTCATTTTGCATCTGCCAGGAACGATGGCTGTCATTGCAACATATGTTTCTCCCAGTGGTTGTTAGACAAGGAGAGCTTCACTGTCAAGGCGCAACGACCGAAATCATCAAGACGGAGAGAAAAAAAATACAAAAAAAAAAATTGCATTAACGTGGACAGCTACAGCCTTGTCTAGGAAGGGGTTAAGACATGTAGCGGAAATAATAAGGTTGGAAAATATAGTTATATAAAGCCAACATATTCTGCAGTGCTGTACATGCTATAAAAAGGAATCCTTACTCACCTTTCTCCAAACGTTGGATCTCCAGATGGGATTGACCGATTATCGGTTTTGCCGATATTATCGGCCGATAATCACGATTTTTGACATCGGTATTGACAATAACTATGCCGACAATGCCCCGCCCCGAGACCACCGCCGCATTGCCTCCCCCCATCCCCGGTTTTATAATTACCTGTTCCCGGGTCCACGCTACTTCTGGCTCCTGCAACGTTCTGTGCTATTGCTGTGCGCTGCTCAATGATGAGTGACGTCCTCAACGCGCCGTTACCATCAGTGCGCACAGTGACAGCTCAGGACGCCGCCGGAGCCAGAAGTAGAACGGACCCCGGGAACAGGTAATTATAAAACCGGGGATGGGGGGAGGCAATGGGGCAGCGGCGGCGATGGTTGGACTAGGGAGGATCCCAGGGCAGGCAGGGGGAGAGAAGCGGGTGGCGGCGGTCTCTGGCCCTGCAAAAGAGGTCTAATCCCTAATTTAGAGGTCCACCGTTTGGAGATCCCTGCTCTAAGGGTAGGAACGGACGGAGTGGTAACACCAGGCATAGCTAATACTAAAGGGATGGATTTGTGCCTGGTGAACTTGATGGACTCTTTTTTATTTTTTTTTTACTTTATAAAGTATGTCACTATGAAGTGCCCCTTTAATAAGCCAACTAGTGGGAGTGCCATGAATTGGACCGCCATCAATCTGATATTGATGGCCAATCCTTGGGAAAGGCAAGGAGTTTTACAGTTTCATTGAACTTGTTTACATCTTGTTTATACTTGTACTTATCTGCAGGATAGGGGATATGTTTAAGATTGCGGGGGTGTCCGAGTGCTGGGGTCCCACCGCCCCCCCCGTGATCTCCGGTACGGAGAGACCCGGCTCTACCCAGGAGCGGTGCGTCACAACCTCTGCCAAAGCGGGGGCTGCCACACCCCCTCCATATATCACTATGAGAGAGCTGTACGGTTATTCTTCTGTACTGAGCCCTGGCCATAAAAAAAAAAAAAAAAAAGGAATTTCCAAATTATTCACATATGACTGTACAGAATACAGTGATTCCTCAACTTAAATGGGCACTGTCACCAATTTTTTTTTTTTATATATGTTGTACTACAACATATCTCTAATATACTTTCATTATTTTTTTAATCATTAAAATAGTGTATTTTAATTTTGAAAACTGGCCACTAGGGGTCTCCGGCCGGGTAATCGGTCCTAATTCATTCAGCCTGCGCTCGCTCCCTGCCTGTCAATCAGACAGGTGGGAGCGAGCGCTGAGAGCGCATTGGCTCCCTGGCCTCACACACCGGCCCCGCTTCCCGGCATATACGCTGCTGCTGTCCTGCACTAAGGTATAAGAGCAGGGTTCGGGGGACTGAGAGAGCGGGGTTCGGGAGGGGAGACTGAGAGTGGGGTTCGGGGGGGGGGGAGACTGAGAGCGAGGTTCAGGGGGGGAACTGAAAGCGGGGTTTGGGTAGGAGACTAAGAGCGGTGTTTGGGGGGGAGACTGAGAGCAGGGTTCGGGGGGTACTGAGAGCGGGGTTTGGGGGGGACTGTGAGCGGGGCTCGGTGTAGCGCCATGGCCATAAAGTTTTTGTTTTCATCACAGGCTGCCTCCAGTTGTTTCACAACTACAACTCCCAGCATGCCTTGACAGCCAATAGATGTCAGGGCAAGCTGGGAGTTGTAGTGGTGAAACAGCTGGAGGCACCCTGTATAGATGAGCTAAGGGCGGAAGTCAGCCTCTCCCAGCAGGCATCAGTGATGTCGCGCCTGCTGGGGAATTCTGCCTGTCTACCTGGTAAGTGAGCACAAAAATTTAAGGCAGGGAGGGGGTTAGGGATAGATGGGCAATAGGCAGGGACAGAAAAAAAAAAGAAAAAAGATGGTGGGAGCTACTCTTTAAAATGGCTTCAACCTACAATAGTTTCAACATAAAATGGTCTTTTCTGGAACATTGTAACGTGAAACCAGACTCAACATACAATGTACAGACAGTCCAGATCTGCAAAACGTGTCAATGGCTGAAAGATCTGACAAGATCAGAATGGACATTTTACTGGTAAAACCCCTGTATTACTGAAGTGCATGCACTGAATTCCTATCTGGTAGCGCCCCCTACAGTACAGGGAGGTATTACATGTTCTGTACTACTCTTTACCTGTGCCAGGGTTAGCTGCTCCAAGTAAGGAAATCTCCATGTTACTTTTTTAGGACATTGGGGGGAATTCATCAAGAGTGGTGTAGGTGAACGTCTTTTTACCCATTAATTCACGTGGTGGAAACTGTGTACCTGCACCAGATTTATTACGTGGTGCAGGACAAGTGATAAATCTGGTGCTGATCACATTTCTTACTTCAGTACTCCACTTTGTATGGTGATTCCTTTGTGACTTTTTGTGCAACTTTTTATTCCGTGTGACAAAATGTGCGACTTTTAAAATGCTGTCCACAGTCAGTTCTGTAAGCCAAGTCAGGGCTGGTGTAGATTTGCGCCTAAGTTAGCACAGTTGCGACAAAAGATGCAACAAACTGAAAAGTCACATATGATGAATTCCTGACCACTGCATGATCTCAACTGAAATCATGACTTTGTATGCTCCTTTTTGAAAAATCTTCTAAAGCAAAAGTTGCAATGAAAAGTCTCAAAACAGCAACTGAGACAAACTGTGAGACAAATGTACACCACAAAACCAGGGTAAAACCAATGATAAATTCCCCCAATTGTGTGTAGTGTACAGGACCCTGAAGAAGCTCCTGTCCTCTACATAGACAGTGATTACAGCTCCCAGCAGATCTTTATTACTTTTATATGGAAGGACTTTGCTTTATCTATATTTGTTATCTACTTATTTTTCTTTAATCCTCACTTTTTCTTATTTTTGGAAACCATTTTGGTGGCTTCAGAACCAATTACCAGGTTTCCATAGAGTTCTGGTTTCAACATAAAATGGTTTTAAAGGGGTACTCCCATGAAAAGCTTTATTTATTTATTTATTTTTTAAATCAACTGGTGCCAGAAAGTTAAACAGATTTGTAAATTACTTCTATTACAAAATCTTAATCCTTCCAGTACTTATTAGCTGCAGAATACTACAGAGGAAATGGTTTTCTTGTTGGAACACAGAGCTCTCTGCTGACATCATGACCACAGTGCTCTCTGCTGACATCTCTGTCCATTTTAGGAACTGGCCAGAGCAGCATATGTTTTCTATGGGGATTTTCTCCTACTCTGGACAGTTCTTAAAATGGACAGAGATGTCAGCAGAGAGCACTGTGTTCATGATGTCAGCAGAGAGCACTGTGTTCCAAAAAGAAAACCATTTCCTCTGTAGTATTCAGTTGCTAATAAGTAGTGTTGCTCACGAATATTCGCAATTCGAATATTATTCGCGAATATCGCATATTCGCGAATTCGCGAATTTCGCGAATATAGCGCTATATATTCATAATTACGAATATTCTTTTTTTTTTTTTTTTTCACAGTACACATCACAGTGATCACCCCTTTCTGCTTCCAGCTTGTGTGGTGTAAAGAAGGCTGTAATACTACTGTGTGAGACTGTCGTGCGAAAATTCGCATATACGAAAATTAGCATATGCTAATTTTCGCATATGCGAATTTTCGCGTATGTTAATTTTGTATGTTAATATTCACATATGTTAATTTTCGCATACGCGACTTTTCGCATATGCGAAAATAAAACGAGAATATAACGAATATGCGAATATTCGCGAATATATGAGGAATATTCGTCCATATATTCGCGAATATTCGCGAATTCGAATATGGCCTATGCCGCTCAACACTACTAATAAGTACTGGAAGGATTAAGATTTTTTTTTAATAGAAGTAATTTACAAATCTGTTATACTTTCTGGCACCAGTTGAATTAAACAAAAACAAAAAAGTTTTCCACCGGAGTACCCCTTTAAGATACAATGGTCATCCTGGAACCAATTAAACATGGTAACTTGAGGGACCACTGTATTCAATGTATGAGTATTTCACATGAGAGGACAAATCAGGGACTTTTTTTTTTTTTATATATAAGGTTGGGTTGCATTTACAGCATCTTACCACCTTTTTAGACTTAAAGGGGTACTCCGCTGCCCTGCTTCGGAAGCTCCGCTCCCCAGCGTCCAGAAGTTTCTTGTTCTGAACGCTGCGTGCGGGCTTCCGTGTACAGGGCCGCCCATCGTGACGTCACGCCCCGCCCCCTCAACGAAAGTCAATGGGAAGGGGTGCGACCGCCGTCGCGCCCCCTTCCCATAGACTTTCGTTGAGGGGGCGGGCGTGACGTCACGAGGGGGCGGGCGTGACGTCACAAGGGGGCGGGCATGACGCCACGTGGGGCGGCCCTGAACACGGAATCCCGCACGCAGCGTTCGGAACAGGAAACTTCAGGACGCTGGGGAGCGGAGCTTCCGAAGCAGGGCAGCGGAGTACCCCTTTAATAGAACTAGAACAGTGTAGACTAGTTGTGTATACTGCAAGTAGAACTGGGGGGGGGGGGGGGGACTGAAACATGCAGACAATACATCGAGGCCTCCGCCATGGAAAATAATAGAAAATCTAAGGACATTAGCTCCATACTGCTGGAAGCATTCCGTCATCTAGACATGTCTGTATTTGACTTTTTAAAGACATCAGTACTGCTTTACTTGAGGATGACAGGTCCGGGGTTTCTATCCAGACAAATGAGATCTGGGTCTGAAAATAAATCTTGATCTACAAATCCTCCTCTGTCAGAGATGACATTGCCAAGAATCGACAGCTGCCTAGAGGCTACCAGGCTGAAACAGAGAGATATCAATCTGCCTGTATTACATTGCATTTCTTTTGGCTCCATTAGGGGATAAGTGTTGTAGTTAACATTTGATCTTAGATTCTTGGCTTAGGATTATTGATCCGGTCTATCGGTTTTGCTTACTCGGATGACCTATAGCCAACAATCAGTTATGGCTCCTGATTAGGGTTGCCACCTTTCTTGCAAAAAATAAAAATAAAAAATACCGGCCATGCTAATTTGCATCATTAATTATATATTTTGTATATATTTATATATTTTGTCCCATTCTGACCCCTTTAACTTTTTTTATTTCTCCTTATACGAGTCTGTATGAGGGCTCGTTTTTTTGTGCCCTGATCTGTAGTTTTTAAAATATGTAAAAAACAGATAAAAGCCACAAAAATAGAGACAGAAAGACTCATTGCCAAAAAGAGTAAAACTAACCCCAAAATGTTCTTTAACTATATAAATAGCAAAAAGGTCAAAAATTTAAGTGTTATCCTTTTAAAAAACGACAAAAAAGAAATTATAAAAGGGGATCAGGAAAAGGCAAATATATTAAACAAATTCTTCTCCACTGTATTCACCGAGGAAAATGAAATGCCAGGTGAAATACAGCGAGATAAGGTAAACTCCCCAGTACAGGTTACCTGTGTAACCCAGGAAGAAGTACAGGTCACCTGTGTAGCCCAGGAAGAAGTACAGTGCCGCCTACAAAAAATCGAAATAGACAAATCACCAGGTCCAGATGGCACTCACCCCCGTTTTCTAAAGGAATTAAGTAATGTAATAGACAGGAACAAAGCCCCACAACCCCCAGAATGTAACATAACAATTAGAGACTGTACTACAGACTCTAATATGGAAGACGATAAAGCACTACAACCTCCAATATGTAAAGGAACATAGCACTACAACCTCCAGTATGTAAAGGAACATAGCACTACAACCCCCAGTATGTAAAAGAACATAGCACTACAACCCCCAGTATGTAAAGGAACATAGCACTACAACCTTCAGTATGTAAAGGAACATAGCACTAAAACCCCCAGCATGTAAAGGAACATAGCACTGCAACCTCCAGTATGTAAAGGAACATAGCACTACAACCCCCAGTATGTAAAGGAACATAGCACTACAACCTCCAGTATGTAAAGGAACATAGCACTACAACCTCCAGTATGTAAAGGAACATAGCACTACAACCCCCAGTATGTAAAGGGACATAGCACTACAACCCCCAGTATGTAAAGGAACATAGCACTACAACACCCAGTATGTAAAGGAACATAGCACTACAACACCCAGTATGTAAAGGGACAAAGCACAACAACAGAAATTGATGAAATGGTGGTTTCGGGCGTTGCGCTGCTCGAACTTGGGCGTTGCTGTAGAGTGAGAAGGCACTACGGAGTCTGTAGTTCCTTCTTGTCTTATATGCTGAAGATTGTGAGCTTGCAATGCATTGTATCTTTACATACTGGGAGTTGTAGTGCTTTGTCCCTTTGCATTCTGGAGATTGTAGTACAAAATAGAGAATAAAATATTTTTTTTAAAGTGTTAATAAATGTGAATAATCCTGTTCCCTAATAATAGTTTAAAGGGGAACTCCGGTGGAAAACTTTATTTTTTTTTTATATCAACTGGTGCCAGAAAGTTAAACAGATTTGTAAATTACTTCTATTAAAAAATCTTAATCCTTCCAGTACTTATTAGCTGCTGAATACTACAGAGAAAATTATTTTCTTTTTGGAACACAGAGCTCTCTGCTGACATCACGAGCACAGTGCTCTCTGCTGACATCTCTGTCCATTTTAGGAACTGTCCAGAGCAGCATAGATTTGCTATGGGGATTTTCTCCTATGCTGGACAGTTCTTAAAATGGACAGAGATGTCAGCAGAGAGCACTGTGCTCGTGATTCAGCAGAGAGCTCTGTGTTCCAAAAAGAAAACCATTTCCTCTGTAGTATTCAGCAGCTAATAAGTACTGGAAGGATTAAGATTTTTTAATAGAAGTAATTTACAAATCTGCTTAACTTTCTGACACCAGTTGATAAAAAAAAAAAAAGGTTTTCCACGGGAGTACTCCTTTAATTGCCTAGATTTGTGCGACAATTTATGAGGTCAAGAGGCTAAGTCATTTTGTGAAAATGCTTTACATGGAGGGAATTAGGAATTTCAGTTGTAACAGATTTTTGAAATGTGACTTTCGCTTAAAATGTCGCAAACCACTCCAAAACACAGCGAATCTGCACTATCCCTGACCTGGCTTTTAAAAAAATGCTTTTTTGCAAAAACTCCTTTTGGAGAGCATTTTTTAAAAGTTGCACGTATATTGCGCAACAGGGTAAAAAGTTGCAGAGGAGGAATCATACAGTAGTGTTCTGAAGTCATTTGTTCTTTTATTACATGCGCCAAATTTATCAACCCCCCTCCCCCTGAATATGTTACACATAAATAAAACCGAAGCAAAAATAAATTACTTTAAAACACTAAAGACAACAATGATAAATGCCCTTCATAATTTGGTAATTGTAGTAAAATAAAACAAAACATACATAAATTGGGAATCTTTGTAATTATATGGACCTGCAGAGTAAAGACAACATGTCATTTTAACCGTACAATTAATTGCGTAGAAACAAAAGCCCCCAAAATTGTCAAGATTTGCATTTTTTTTATTCTACCCCACAAATAATTTAGTTTTGTTCCAAAGTCCAAAATAGTGTATCATGAAAAAATGAATAAAAAGTCCAAAATAGTGTATCATGAAAAAATGAATAAAAAGTCCAAAATAGTGTATCATGAAAAAATGAATAAAAAGTCCAAAATAGTGTATCATGAAAAAATGAATAAAAAGTCCAAAATAGTGTATCATGAAAAAATGAATAAAAAGCTATTAAAAAATTTGATCAATAGAAAAATGGTACCGCTAAAGTTTTCAGATCACGGCGAAAAAATTAGCCCTCATACCGCCCCATACGCGGAAAACTAAAAAAGTTATAGGAGTCAGAAGATGACAATTTCAAACGTATACATTTTCCTGTATGTAGTTATGATTTTTTCCAGAAGTGCGACAAAATCAAAGTAGGGGGATCATTTTAGTCGTATGGACCAACAGAATAAAGAAAAGGTGTCATTTTTATCGAAAAATTTACTGTGTAGAAACGAAAGCCCCCAAAAGCTACAAAATTCTGTTTTTCTTCAATTTTGTCACAAAATGATTTTTTTCCCATTTTGCCGTTTATTTTTGGGTAAAATGACTGATGTCATTACAAAGTAAAATTGGTGGCACAAAAAATAAACCATCATATGGATTTTTAGGTGCAAAATTTTAAGAATTGTGATTTTTTTAAGGTAAGGAGAAAAAAACGCAGAGTGCAAAAATGGAAAAAGTCCTTAAGGGGTTAAAGGGGCACTCTGCCCCTAGACATCTTATCCCCTTATCCCCCAGACATCCGGTGCTCAGAGTGAACTATGCTTCATGCCGGATGACTGGTGATGTGGGGCAGAGACTCGAAACGTCATGGCAATGCCCCCTCAATGCAAGTCTATGGGAGGGGGCGTGAAGGCCGTCACGCCCCCTCCCATTGACTTGCATTGAGGGGGCGTGGCCTTGAAATAACGACGGGGCCATGACTGTGATGTCACGAGCCTCCAGAGCTGCAACTGATGCTCTAAACTAATGCAGGGTGCCGCAGGGAGATCACGGGCATCCCCAGCGGCGGGACCCTCGTTATCAGACATCTTATCCCCTATTCTTTGGATAGGGGATAAGATGTCTAGGGGTGGAGTACCCCTTTAAAAGGGTACCCTGGCGCTTAGACATCTTATCCCCTATCCAAAGCATAGGGGATAAGATGCCTGATCGTGGGGGTCATGCCGCTGTGGACCCCCCGTGATCTTGCACGCCGCACCCCAGTTAAAATCAGTCCCCGGAGCGTATTCGCTCAATGCAAGCCTATGGAAGGGGGTGTTACAGCTGTCACGCCCCCTCCCATAGGCTTGCATTGAAGGGGGTGGAGTGTGACGTCACACGGGGCGGAGCCTTGACGTCACAACGCTCCGGCCCCGTGATCGACAGTAATCAGACTCGGAGCGAACACGCTTCGGGGGACTGATTTTAAACAGGGTGCCGCGTGCAAGATCACGGCGGGACCCCCGCGATCAGGCATCTCATCCCCTATCCTTTGGATAGGGGATAAGATGTCTAAGTGCTGGAGTACCCCTTTAACATTTATAAGTTTCTTATAGTGCTTTTTTTTTTTTTTTTTTTTTACTTGAGCCCCTGCCTTCCAAAATGTCTAAGATGTCTAGGGGCAGAGTACCCCTTTAAGCACTTGTGATCGCATGTCCAAGTTAGGCTGGGTTCACACTACGTTTTCTTCCATCCGGGAGTGCATACGGCAGGGAGGAGCTAAAACCTTGCGCTCCCGTATGCCTTCGTATGCGCTCCCGTATGTCATTCATTTCAATGAGCCGGCCGGAGTGAAACGTTCCGTCCGGTCAGCTCATTTTTGCGCTTTATGCACTTTTACAACCGGACCTCAAACCGTGGTTGACCACAGTTTTAGGTCCGGGGAAAAAGCGCATACGGCGCAAAAATGAGCCGACCGAACGTTTCACTCCGGCCGGCTCATTGAAATGAATGACATACGGGAGCGCATACGGGAGCGCGAGGTTTTAGCTCCCCCTACCGTATGCGACAAAACGTAGTGTGAACCCAGCCTTACAGTAATGAAACATATAGATGCAGCTGCGTTGGAATAGAACAACTGTACGACTAGAAGATGTTTTTGCTTTATTTAAATTTTTTTGTTATAAAAATCGTTCATATCTATAGAATACTGAGAAAATCTTAAATATGTTAACATGTCAATTTCATACTACACACATTTTAACCCTTTAAATATCTGATACCACATTCTTTCAGTCTGTACAGTAGGTGTTAAAAGAAATAAAATAAAAAAAAACCTGCATTAAAGCTCCTGGCAAAGCTTAAATTATCCGAACGAACAAAAGGTCCTTTTTTTTTTTTT